>NC_057806.1:56094367-56192883 GCF_018294505.1 Triticum aestivum | reverse complement strand
CGCGACGCCACTGGCCGGATCGAGGTGGAGGGCGGACATGTCCAGCGGCGGGGATTTTTGTCCGGTGGCGCGAGGTAGAGGAAGGCTAGGGTTAGACCGCAAATTTCGGAGGGGATCACATATTTATAGGTAGAGGGAGCTAGGAGAGTCCAAATGAGGTGTGGTTTTCGGCCACGCGATCGTGATCGAACGACTGAGAGGATGGAGGAGGTTTTGGTGGGTTTTGGGCCACTTTGAAGGGGTGTTGGGCTGCAACACTCACGAGGCCTTTTCGGTCCCTCGGTTAACCGTTGGAGTATCAAACAAAGTCCAAATGGCACGAAAATTGACAGGCGGTCTACCGGTAGTAAACCAAGGCCGCTCGACAAGTCTCGATCCAATCCGAGAATTTTTAGTACCCGCACACGAAAAGAGGTAGAAAGGACCACCGGAGGAGATAGGAGCGCCGGAATGCAAAACGAACAATGGGAAAAATGCTCGGATGCATGAGACGAACATGTATGCAAACGGAATGCACATGATGACATGATATGCAATGCATGACACGCAAGCAATGACAAGGCAACAACAGTGAATAACTGGAGGACACCTGGCACATCGGTCTCGGGGCGTTACATTGATGTGAGACTATCTTCCCCTCTTTTTGTCTCCTCCACAACCACCATTCTATTCCACCTATAGTGTTATGTCCATGGCTCACGCTCATGTATTGCGTGAAGATTGAAAAAGATTGAGAACATCAAAAGTATGAAACAATTGCTTGGCTTGTCATCGGGGTTGTGCATGATTTAAATATTTTGTGTGGTGAAGATGGAGCATCGCCAGACTATATGATTTTGTAGGGATAACTTTCTTTGGCCATGTTATTTTGAGAAGACATGATTGCTTTGATAGTTTGCTTGAAGTATTATTATTTCTATGTGAATATGAACTTTTGTCTTGAATCTTATGGATCTGAATATTCATACCACAATTAAGAAGAATTACAATGAAATTATGCCAACTAGCATTCCACATCAAAAATTATCTTTTTTATCATTTACCTACTCGAGGACGAGCAGGAATTAAGCTTGGGGATGCTTGATACGTCTCCAACGTATCTATAATTTTTGATTGCTCCATGCTATATTATCTACTATTTTGGGCAATATTGGGCTTTATTATCCACTTTTATATTATTTTTGGGACTAACCTATTAACCGGAGGCCCAGCCCAGATTTGCTGTTTTATGCCTATTTCAGTGTTTTGAAGAAAAGGAATATCAGACGGAGTCGAAACGGAACAAAATCAACTGGAGAAGTTATTTTTGGAAGGAAACACATCTGATGGACTTGGACCCCATGTCAGAAGATACGGGAGCTGCCCACGAGGGTGGGGGGCGCGCCCATCCCCCTAGGGTGTGCCCCTGCCTCGTGGGGCCCCCGTGGCTCCCCTGATGTGCTTCTTCTGCCTATATAACTCCATATACCCTAATTCTTCCAGAACGGAGATTAGATCGGGAGTTCCGCCGCCGCAAGCCTCTGTAGCCACCAAAAGTCAATCGGGACCCTGTTCCAGCACCCTGCCAGAGGGGGGAACCCTCACCGGTGGCCATCTTCATCATCCCGGTGCTCTCCATGACGAGGAGGGAGTAGTTCTCCCTCGGGGCTGAGGGTATGTACCAGTAGCTATGTGTTTGATCTCTCTCTCTCTCTCGTATTTTTAAGATGATACGATATTTATGTATCGTGAGCTTTACTATTATAGTTGGATCATATGTTTCTCCTCCCCCTCTTCTCTCTTGTAATGAATTGAGTTTCCCCTTTGAAGTTATCTTATCGGATTGAGTCTTTAAAGACTTGAGAACACTTGATGTATGTCTTGGTGATCAACTTGCGGGTTTCGTGACATTGGGAACCTATGCATAGGGGTTGGCACACGTTTTCGTCGTGAGTCTCCGGTAGAAACTTTGGGGCACTCTTTGAGGTTCTATGTGTTGGTTGAGTAGATGAATTGAGATTGTGTGATGCATATCGTATAATCATACCCACGGATACTTGAGGTGACATTGGAGTATCTAGGTGACATTAGGGTTTTGGTTGATTTGTGTCTTAAGGTGTTATTCTAGTACGAACTCTAGGGTTGTTTGTGACACCTATAGGAATAGCCCAATGGATTGATTGGAAAGAATAACTTTGAGGTGGTTTCGTACCCTACCATCTCTTCGTTCATTCTCCGCTATTAGTGACTTTGGAGTGACTCTTTGTTGCATGTTGAGGGATAGTTATGTGATCCAATTATGTTAGTATTGTTGAGGGAACTTACACTAGCAAAAGTATGAACCCTAGGCCTTGTTTCCTAGCATTGCAATACCGTTTACGCTCACTTTTATCATTAGTTACCTTGCTGTTTTTATTATTTTAGATTACAAATATCTTTATCTACTATCCATATACCACTTCTATCACCATCTCTTCGCCGAACTAGTGCACCTATACAATTTACCATTGTATTGGGTGTGTTGGGTGAAGGAAATATGCCCTAGAGGCAATAATAATGTTATTATTTTATTTCCTTATATCATGATAAATGTTTATTATTCATGCTGGAATTGTATTATCCGGAAACATAATACTTGTGTGAATACATAGACAAACTAAACATCACTAGTATGCCTCTACTTGACTAGCTCATTAATCAAAGATGGTTATGTTTCCTAACCATAGACATGTGTTGTCATTTGATTAATGAGATCACATTATTAGGAGAATGATGTGATTGACTTGACCCATTCCATTAGCTTAGCACCCGATCGTTTAGTATGTTGCTATTGCTTTCTTGATGACTTATACATGTTCCTATGACTATGAGATTATGCAACTCCCGTTTGCCGAAGGAACACTTTGTGTGCTACCAAACGTCACAACATAACTGGGTGATTATAAAGGAGCTCTACAGGTGTCTCCAAAGGTAAATGTTGGGTTGGCGTATTTCGAGATTAGGATTTGTCACTCCGATTGTCGGAGAGGTATCTCTGGGCCCTCTCGGTAATGCACATCACATAAGCCTTCCAAGCATTACAACTAATGAGTTAGTTGCGAGATGATGTATTATGAAAGGAGTAAAGAGACTTTCCGGTAACGAGATTGAACTAGGTATTGAGATACCGATGATCGAATCTCGGGCAAGTAACATACTGATGACAAAGGGAACAACATATGTTGTTATGTGGTCTGACCGATAAAGATCTTCATAGAATATGTGGGAGCCAATATGAGCATCCAGGTTCCGCTATTGGTTATTGACCGGAGACATGTCTCGGTCATGTCTACATTGTTCTCAAACCCGTAGGGTCCGCACGCTTAAGGTTTCGATGACAGTTATATTATGAGTTTATGAGTTTTGATGTACCGAAGTTAGTTCGGAGTCCCATATGTGATCATGGACATGACGAGAAGTCTCGAAATGGTCAAGACATAAATATTGATATATTGGACGGCTATATTCGGACACCGGAAGTGTTCCGGGTGATTTCGGAGAAAACCGGAGAGCCGGAGGGTTACCGAAACCCCCCGGGAGAAGTAATGGACCATATGGGCCTTAGTGGAGAGAGAGAAGGGCAGCCAGGGTGGGCCGCGCGCCTCCTCCCCCCTGGTCCGAATTGGACTAGGAGAGGGGGGCGGCGCCCCCCCTTTCCTTCTCCCTCCCCACTTCCTTCCCCCTCCTAGTAGGAGTCCTACTCCTACTAGGAGGAGGACTCCTCCTTGGCGCGCCTATAGGGCCGGCCGGCCTCCTCCCCTTGCTCCTTTATATACAGGGGCAGGGGGCACCCCTAGACACACAAGTTGATCCACGTGATCGTTTTCTTAGCCGTGTGCGGTGCCCCCTTCCACCATAATCCTCGATAATATTGTAGTGGTGCTTAGGCGAAGCCCTACGACAGTTGAACATCAAGATCGTCACCACGCCGTCGTGCTGATGGAACTCTTCCCCAACACTTTGCTGGATCGGAGTCCGGGGATTGTCATCGAGCTGAACGTGTGCTAGAACTCGGAGGTGCCGTACGTTCGGTGCTTGGATCGGTCGGATCGGGAAGACGTACGACTACTTCCTCTATGTTGTGTCAACACTTCCGTTGCCGGTCTACGAGGGTACGTAGACAACACTCTCCCCTCCCATTGCTATGCATCACCATGATCTTGCGTGTGCGTAGGAAATTTTTTGAAATTACTACGTTCCCCAATAGTGGCATCCGAGCCTTGGTTTTATGTGTTGATGTTATATGCACGAGTAGAACACAAGTGAGTTGTGGGCGATATAAGTCATAGTGCTTACCAGCATGTCATACTTTGGTTCGGCGGTATTGTTGGACGAAGCGGCCCGAACCAACATTACGTGTACGCTTACGCGAGACCGGTTCTCCCGACGTGCTTTGCACAAAGGTGGCTTGCGGGTGTCAGTTTCTCCAACTTTAGTTGAACCAAGTGTGGCTACGCCCGGTCCTTGCGAAGGTTAAAACAGCACCAACTTGACAAACTATCGTTGTGGTTTTGATGCGTAGGTAATATTGGTTCTTGCTTAAGCCCGTAGCAGCCACGTAAAACTTGCAACAACAAAGTAGAGGACGTCTAACTTGTTTTTGCAGGGCATGTTGTGATGTGATATGGTCAGGACATGATGCTAAATTTTATTGTATGAGATGATCATGTTTTGTAACTGAGTTATCGGCAACTGGCAGGAGCCATATGGTTGTCGCTTTATTGTATGCAATGCAATTGCGTTGTAATGCTTTACTTTATCACTAAGCGGTAGCGATAGTCGTGGAAGCATAAGTTTGATGAGACGACAACGATGCTACGATGGTGATCAAGGTGTCACGCCAGTGACGATGGTGATCATGATGGTGCTTCGAAGATGGAGATCACAAGCACAAGATGATGATGTCCATATCATATCACTTATATTGATTGCGTGTGATGTTTATCTTTTATGCATCTTATCTTGCTTTGTTTGACGGTAGCATTTTAAGATGATCTCTCACTAAATTATCAAGAAGTGTTCTCCCTGAGTATGCACCGTTGCGAAAGTTCTTCGTGCTGAGACACCACGTGATGATCGGGTGTGATAGGCTCTACGTTCAAATACAACGGGTGCAAAATAGTTGCACACGCAGAATACTCGGGTTATACTTGACGAGCCAAGCATATACAGATATGGCCTTGGAACACGGAGACCGAAAGGTCAAGCGTGAATCATATAGTAGATATGATCAACATAGTGATGTTCACCAATGAAACTACTCCATCTCACGTGATGATCGGACATGGTTTAGTTGATTTGGATCATGTAATCACTTAGAAGATTAGAGGGGTGTCTATCTAAGTGGGAGTTCTTTAGTAATATGATTAATTGAACCTAAATTTATCATGAACTTAGTACCTGATAGTATCTTGCTTGTTTATGTTTGATTGTAGATAGATGGCCCGTGTTGTTGTTCCGTTGAATTTTAATGTGTTCCTTGAGAAAGCAAAGTTGAAAGATGACGGTAGCAATTACACGGACTGGGTCCGTAACTTGAGGATTATCCTCATTGCTGCACAAAAGAATTACGTCCTAGAAGCACCGCTGGGTGCCAGGCCTGCTGCTGGAGCAACACCAGATGTTATGAACGTCTGGCAGAGCAAAGCTGATGACTACTCGATAGTTCAGTGTGCCATGATTTACGGCTTAGAATCGGGACTTCAACAACATTTTGAACGTCATGGAGCATATGAGATGTTCCAGGAGTTGAAGTTAATATTTCAAGCAAATGCCCGGATTGAGAGATATGAAGTCTCCAATAAGTTCTATAGCTGCAAGATGGAGGAGAACAGTTCTGTCAGTGAGCATATACTCAAAATGTCTGGGTATAATAATCACTTGATTCAATTGGGAGTTAATCTTCCAGATGATTGCGTCATTGACAGAATTCTCCAATCACTGCCACCTAGCTACAAGAGCTTCGTGATGAACTATAATATGCAAGGGATGAATAAGACTATTCCCGAGCTCTTCGCAATGTTGAAAGCTGCGGAGGTAGAAATCAAGAAGGAGCATCAAGTGTTGATGGTAAACAAGACCACTAGTTTCAAGAAAAAGGGCAAAGGGAAGAAGAAGGGGAACTTCAAAAAGAACAGCAAGCAAGTTGCTACTCAAGAGAAGAAACACAAACCTGGACCTAAGTCTGAAACTGAGTGCTTCTACTGCAAGCAGACTGGTCACTGGAAGCGGAACTGCCCCAAGTATTTGGCGGATAAGAAGGATGGCAAGGTGAACAAAGGTATATGTGATATACATGTTATTGATGTGTACCTTACTAATGCTCGTAGTAGCACCTGGGTATTTGATACTGGTTCTGTTGCTAACATTTGCAACTCGAAACAGGGACTACGGATTAAGCGAAGATTGGCTAAGGACGAGGTGACGATGCGCGTGGGAAATGGTTCCAAAGTCAATGTGATCGCGGTCGGCACGCTACCTCTACATCTACCTTCGGGATTAGTATTAGACCTAAATAATTATTTTTGGTGCCAGCGTTGAGCATGAACATTATATCTGGATCTTGTTTGATGCGAGACGGTTATTCATTTAAATCAGAGAATAATGGTTGTTCTATTTATATGAGTAATATCTTTTATGGTCATGCACCCTTAAAGAGTGGTCTATTCTTATTAAATCTCGATAGTAGTGACACACATATTCATAATGTTGAAGCCAAAAGATGCAGAGTTGATAATGATAGTGCAACTTATTTGTGGCACTGCCGTTTGGGTCATATCGGTATAAAGCACATGAAGAAACTCCATACTGATGGACTTTTGGAACCACTTGATTATGAATCACTTGGTACTTGCGAACCGTGCCTTATGGGTAAGATGAAAGAAACACCGTTCTCCGGTACTATGGAGAGAGCAACAGATTTGTTGGAACCATACATACATATGTATGTGGTCCAATGAATGTTGAGGCTCGTGGCGGATATCGTTATTTTCTCACCTTCACAGATGACTTAAGCAGATATGGCTATATCTACTTAATGAAACATAAGTCTGAAACGTTTGAAAAGTTCAAAGAATTTCGGAGTGAAGTTGAAAATCATCGTAACAAGAAAATAAAATTCCTACGATCTGATCGTGGAGGAGAATATTTGAGTTACGAGTTTGTTGTACATTTGAAACAATGCGGAATAGTTTCGCAACTCACGCCACCCGGAACACCACAGTGTAATGGTGTGTCCGAACGTTGTAATCGTACTTTACTTGATATGGTGCGATCTATGATGTCTCTTACTAATTTACCGCTATCATTTTGGGGTTATGCTCTAGAGACGGCCGCATTCACGTTAAATAGGGCACCATAAAATCCGTTGAGACGACGCCTTATGAACTGTGGTTTGGCAAGAAACCAAAGTTGTCGCTTCTGAAAGTTTGGGGTTGCGATGCTTATGTGAAAAAGCTTCAACCTGATAAGCTCGAACCCAAATCGGAGAAATGTGTCTTCATAGGATATCCAAAGGAAACTATTGGATACACCTTCTATCACAGATCCGAAGGCAAGACTTTTATTGCTAAATTCGGAAACTTTCTAGAGAAGGAGTTTCTCTCGAAAGAAGTGAGTGGGAGGAAAGTAGAACTTGATGAGGTAACTGTACCTGCTCCCTTATTGGAAAGTACTTCATCACAGAAAACGGTTTCTGCGACACCTACACCAATTAGTGAGAAAGTTAATGATGATGATCATGAAACTTTAGATCAAGTTGTTACTGAACCTCGTAGGTCAACCAGAGTAAGATCCGTACCATAGTGGTATGGTAATCCTGTTCTGGAAGTTATGCTACTAGACCATGACGAACCTACGAACTATGAAGAAGCGATGGTGAGCCCAGATTCTGCAAAATGGCTTGAGGCCATGAAATCTGAGATGGGATCCATGTATGAGAACAAAGTGTGGACTTTGGTTGACTTGCCCGTTGATCGGCAAGCAATTGAGAATAAATGGATCTTCAAGAAGAAGACTGACGCTGACGGTAATGTTACTGTCTACAAAGCTCGACTTGTCGCAAAAGGTTTTCGACAAGTTCAAGGGATTGACTACGATGAGACCTTCTCACCCGTAGCGATGCTTAAGTCTGTCCGAATCATGTTAGCAATTGCCGCATTTTATGATTATGAAATTTGGCAGATGGATGTCAAAACTGCATTCCTGAATGGATTTCTGGAAGAAGAGTTGTATATGATGCAGCCGGAAGGTTTTGTTGATCCAAAGGGAGCTAACAAAGTGTGCAAGCTCCAGCGATCCATTTATGCACTGGTGCAAGCCTCTCGGAGTTGGAATAAACGCTTTGATAGTGTGATCAAAGCATTTGGTTTTGTACAGACTTTTGGAGAAGCATGTATTTACAAGAAAGTGAGTGGGAGCTCTGTAGCATTTCTGATATTATATGTAGATGACATATTACTAATCGGAAATGATATAGAATTTCTGGATAGCATAAAGGGATACTTGAATAAGAGTTTTTCTATGAAAGACCTCGGTGAAGCTGCTTACATATTGGGCATTAAGATCTATAGAGATAGATCAAGACGCTTAATTGGACTTTCACAAAGCACATACCTTGACAAAGTTTTGAAAAGGTTCAAAATGGATCAAGCAAAGAAAGGATTCTTGCCTGTGTTACAAGGTGTGAAATTGAGTAAGACTCAATGCCCGACCAATGCAGAAGATAGAGAGAAAATGAAAGATGTTCCCTATGCTTCAGCCATAGGCTCTATCTTGTATGCAATGTTGTGTACCAGACCTGATGTGTGTCTTGCTATAAGCCTAGCAGGGAGGTACCAAAGTAATCCAGGAGTGGATCACTGGACAGCGGTCAAGAACATCCTGAAATACCTGAAAAGGACTAAGGATATGTTTCTCATATATGGAGGTGACAAAGAGCTCATCGTAAATGGTTACGTTGATGCGAGCTTTGACACTGATCTGGACGATTCTAAATCGCAAACCGGATACGTGTTTACATTAAATGGTGGAGCTGTCAGTTGGTGCAGTTCTAAACAAAGGGTTGTGGCGGGATCTACATGCGAAGCGGAGTACATAGCTGCTTCGGAAGTAGCAAACGAAGGAGTCTGGATGAAGGAGTTCATATCCGATCTAGGTGTCATACCTAGTGCATCGGGTCCAATGAAAATCTTTTGTGACAATACTGGTGCAATTGCCTTGGCAAAGGAATCCAGATTTCACAATAGAACCAAGCACATCAAGAGACGCGTCAATTCCATCCGAGATCTAGTCCAGGTGGGAGACATAGAGATTTGCAAGATACATACGGATCTGAATGTTGTAGACCCATTGACTAAGCCTCTTCCACGAGCAAAACATGATCAGCACCAAAGCTCCATGGGTGTTAGAATCATTACTATGTAATCTAGATTATTGACTCTAGTGCAAGTGGGAGACTAAAGGAAATATGCCCTAGAGGCAATAATAATGTTATTATTTTATTTCCTTATATCATGATAAATGTTTATTATTCATGCTAGAATTGTATTATCCGGAAACATAATACTTGTGTGAATACATAGACAAACTAAACGTCACTAGTATGCCTCTACTTGACTAGCTCATTAATCAAAGATGGTTATGTTTCCTAACCATAGACATGTGTTGTCATTTGATTAATGAGATCACATTATTAGGAGAATGATGTGATTGACTTGACCCATTCCATTAGCTTAGCACCCGATCGTTTAGTATGTTGCTATTGCTTTCTTCATGACTTATACATGTTCCTATGACTATGAGATTATGCAACTCCCATTTGCCGGAGGAACACTTTGTGTGCTACCAAACGTCACAATGTAACTGGGTGATTATAAAGGAGCTCTACAGGTGTCTCCAAAGGTAAATGTTGGGTTGGCGTATTTCGAGATTAGGATTTTTCACTCCGATTGTCGGAGAGGTATCTCTGGGCCCTCTCGGTAATACACATCACATAAGCCTTGCAAGCATTGCAACTAATGAGTTAGTTGCGAGATGATGTATTACGAAACGAGTAAAGAGACTTGCCGGTAACGAGATTGAACTAGGTATTGAGATACCGACGATCGAATCTCGGGCAAGTAACATACCGATGACAAAGGGAACAGCGTATGTTGTTATGCGGTCTGACCGATAAAGATCTTCGTAGAATATGTGGGAGCCAATATGAGCATCCAGGTTCCGCTATTGGTTATTGACCGGAGACATGTCTCGGTCATGTCTACATTGTTCTCGAACCCGTAGGGTCCGCACGCTTAAGGTTCGATGATAGTTATATTATGAGTTTATGAGTTTTGATGTACCGAAGTTAGTTCGGAGTCCCGGATGTGATCATGGACATGACGAGAAGTCTCGAAATGGTCGAGACATAAAGATTGATATATTCAACGGCTATATTCGGACACCGGAAGTGTTCCGGGTGATTTCGGAGAAAACCGGAGGGTTACCGGAACCCCCCGGGAGAAGTAATGGGCCATATGGGCCTTAGTGGAGAGAGAGAAGGGCAGCCAGGGTGGGCCGCGCGCCTCCTCCCCCCTGGTCCGAATTAGACTAGGAGAGGGGGGCGGCTCCCCCCTTTCCTTCTCCCTCCCCACTTCCTTCCCCCTCCTAGTAGGAGTCCTACTCCTACTAGGAGGAGGACTCCTCCTTGGCGCGCCTATAGGGCCGGCCGGCCTCCTCCCCTTGCTCCTTTATATACGGGGGCAGGGGGCACCCCTAGACACACAAGTTGATCCACGTGATCATTTTCTTAGCCGTGTGCGGTTCCCCCTTCCACCATAATCCTCGATAATATTGTAGTGGTGCTTAGGCGAAGCCCTGCGACAGTTGAACATCAAGATCGTCACCACGCCGTCGTGCTGACGGAACTCTTCCCTGACACTTTGCTGGATCGGAGTCTGGGGATCGTCATCGAGCTGAACGTGTGCTAGAACTCGGAGGTGCCGTACGTTCGGTGCTTGGATCGGTCAGATCGGTCAGATCGGGAAGACGTACGACTACTTCCTCTACGTTGTGTCAACACTTCCGTTGCCGGTCTATGAGGGTACGTAGACAACACTCTCCCCTCTTGTTGCTATGCATCACCATGATCTTGTGTGTGCATAGGAAATTTTTTGAAATTACTACATTCCCCAACATTGGGGACACAAGAGACTCTTTGTTATTTGGTTGCAGGGTTGCTTGAGAGAGACCATCTTCATCCTACGCCTCCTACGGATTGATAAACCTTAGGTCATCCACTTGAGGGAAATTTGCTACTGTCCTACAAACCTCTGCACTTGGAGGCCCAACAACGTCTATAAGAAGAAGGTTGTGTAGTAGACATCACAAATTACAAAGGTATTTCTTATTACATTTTATTCGAATGAGTACTTAAGTGTAAAAGGGGCGGAGCAACTCCGCATTCCAAGCCCGTGGCTCGTCCTTCTGATGCTCGACATTGTAAAGGTGGTATGCTCCGTTGTGGAGCATTCTAGTGACAATGAAGGGGCCTTCCCAAGCAGGATCGAGCTTGTGTGGTTTCTGCTGATCCACTCGAAGAACCAAGTCTCCCTCTTGAAAGGCTCGACCTTTCACATTTCTGGCGTGGAATCGACGCAAGTCTTGCTGATAAATGGTCGACCGGATCAAGGCCATCTCTCTTTCCTCCTCTAGGAGGTCGACTGCATCCTGCCGAGCTTGTTCTGCTTCATCTTCAGAGAAGAGCTCGACTCGTGGTGCATTATGAAGCAAGTCACTCGGTAGAACAACTTCAGCTCCATAGACCAAGAAGAATGGAGTTCGGCCAGTCGACCGATTGGGAGTTGTCCTCAATCCCCAAAGAACTGATGGAAGTTCATCGACCCAGGCGCCCGCTGCATGCTTGAGGTCTCGCATCAGTCGGGGTTTCAACCCTTTGAGAATCAGGTCATTTGCTCTCTCTGCTTGTCCATTCGACTGGGGATGGGCGACTGAAGCATAGTCGACTCGTGTGCCTTGGGAGGCGCAGAAGGCTCTGAACTCATCTGAATCGAAGTTCGATCCATTGTCAGTGATGATGCTGTGTGGAACTCTGTATCTGAACGTCAATTCTCTGATGAAGCTGATGGTAGTACTAGCTTCCAGATTCTTGATAGGCTTGGCTTCAATCCACTTGGTAAACTTGTCGACTGCTACAAGCACGTGAGTGAAGCCGCTCCTACCAGTCCTCAGTGGTCCAACCATATATAATACCCAAACAACAAAAGGCCAGATGAGTGGAATGGTCTTTAGGGCTGACACGGGTTTGTGGGACATATTGGAGTAAAACTGGCAGCCTTCACATCTGTCGACTATATCTTTCGCCATTTCATTTGCTCGTGGCCAATAAAATCCAGCTCGGTATGCTTTAGCCACAATGGTCCTAGAGGATGCATGGTGGCCACAGGTCCCCGAGTGGATGTCGCTGAGGATCGCTAGACCTTCTTCCGGGGTTATGCATTTCTGGCTGACTCCGGTTACACTTTCCCTGAACAGTTGTCCTCTTATCACAGTAAAGGCTTCGGATCGATGGACGATCTGTCGAGCCTCTTCTCCATCCTCTGGGAGTTCCTTCCTAAGGATATACGCAATGCATGGTACTGTCCAGTCGAGAGTAATAAATGATTAGGTCGACCATGGCTGGAATCTCGACTTCAGTCGGATCGGTGGCACTCCTTGGCTGTGGGGGCTCTTCAGTGAAAGGATCTTCTTGAACTGAAGGTGCATGAATATGCTCCAGGAACACATTACTGGGAATGGCTTCTCTCTTGAGCCTATCTTTGCTAAATCATCGGCTGCTTGATTTTTCAGTCGGGGTATATGATGGAGCTCTAACCCCTCAAACTTCTTTTCCAACTTCCTCACCGCATTGCAGTAGCCAGTCATGGCTGGGCTTATGGTGTCCCACTCCTTCATCACTTGATTGACTACCAAATCTGAGTCGCCATAGACCATGAGGCAACGGACGCCGAGTGAGATGGCCATACGTAACCCATACAAGAGTGCTTCATATTCTGCTTTGTTATTGGAGGAATCAAAGTGAATCTGGAGGACATATCTGAGCTTGTCTCCTCGAGGGATACCAGTACCACCCCAGCACCGAAACCATTCAGCATCTTGGAACCATCAAAGAACATGGTCCAGTGCTCCGAGTGAACTTGAGTCGGCAGTTGCTGTTCGATCCACTTGGCGAGGAAATCCACTATTGCTTGGGACTTGGTAGCTTTCTTTGCCTCGAACTTGATATCTAAGGGAAGGAGTTCAATCACCCACTTTGCCACTCGACCAGTTGCATCTCTGTTGTTCAGAATCTCTGATAATGGAGCGTCGCTGACGACAGTAATGGAGTGGTCAGAGAAGTAATGTGCAACCTTCTTCGTGGTCATATAAATCCCATAAACAAGCTTCTGATAATGTGGATATCTTTGCTTTGATGGAGTCAAAACTTCAGAGACATAGTATACTGGGAGCTGAACTTTGTAAGCTTTTCCTTCTTCTTCCCGCTCGACCGTAAGTACTGTACTGATGACTTGTCCAATGGCTGCAATGTAAAGCAGTAAAGGCTCTTTGCTGATTGGAGCAGCAAGCACCGGCTAGGTGGAAAGCAGGGCTTTAAGCTCTGCAAATGTTGCATCAGCTTCAGGAGCCCACTCAAACTTATCTGACTTCTTCATCAGTCGGTAAAGAGGCAGTGCCTTTTCACCGAGGCGATAAATGAATCGACTTAGGGCGGCCAAACAAACGGTAAGCTTCTGGACATCATGCACACGCACAGGGCATTTCATCCGGAGTATGGCACCCACTTTCTCTGGGTTAGCGTCGATCCCTCGTTCGGAAACGAGAAAACCGAGTAATTTTCCGCCTGGAACTCCAAACGTGCACTTTGATGGATTAAGCTTGACATCATACCTTCTGATGTTGGCAAAGGTTTCAGCAAGGTCAGCCAGTAGGTCGGAACCTTTACGTGACTTGGCCACAATGTCATCCATGTATGCTTCCATATTCTGACTGATCTGAGTGAGTAAACACTTCTGAATCATCTGCATGAATGTGGCTCCAACGTTCTTCAAGCCGAATGGCATAATGACATAACAAAAGCACCCAAATGGGGTGATGAAAGTTGTTTTTATCTCATCGGGTCCATACAGACGGATCTGATGATACCCGGAATAAGCGTCCAAAAAGGACAAACGCTCACACCCCGCAGTCGAGTCGACTATTTGGTCGATGCGAGGGAGAGGAAAGTGATCTTTCGGGCAGGCTCGATTGATATGTTTGAAGTCAATGCACATGCGAAGTGAGTCGTCCTTCTTTGGGACCATGAAAACATTAGCTAACCACTCGGAGTGGTAAATATCTCGTATAAACTCAGCTGCTAGAAGCCGAGCCACTTCACTGATTGCCTTTCTCTTCTGTACAGCAGACCGTCGAAGATGTTCTTTGACTGGTTTCACTTTTGGGTCAACTCGCAAACGATGCTCAGCCAGTCCCCTGGGAACACCTGGCATGTCAGAAGGTTTCCATGCAAAGATCTCCCATTTCTCACGGAGGAACTGGATGAGCGCTTCTTCCTATTTGGAGTCGAGTGTTGTTGAAATGTGAGTCGGAGCAGCATTACGGTCCATTGGGTGAATATGAATCATCTTCGTTTCACCAGACGACTGGAATGCTCAATCTGTGGAAGGCTTCTTAGCTCGCAACAAATCACTCGAATCTGCATTTTTTGATACTCCTACAATTCCACTACTGCCATCTGTGCATCGGCGATCTTTGAGCCCTTCTGGAAGCACTCCTCTGCCTTCTTTCGATTGCCAGTGATAGTGATCACCCCTTTAGGACCAGGCATCTTCAATTTGAGGTACACGTAACATGGCCGAGCCATAAAACGTGCATAAGCTGGCCTGCCCAGAATAGCATGATAAACACTCTGGAAATCCACAACTTCAAATGTCAACTTTTCTTTGCGGTAATTCTTGGAATCACCGAAAACTACATCAAGGGCGATCTGGCCGAGTGACGCAGCCTTCTTGCCAGGAATAACTCCATGGAAACTCATATTGCTTTCACTGAGTCTGGACATCGGAATGCCCATTCCTTTCAACGTCTCTGCATATAGTATATTCAAACCACTGCCACCATCCATCAGAACCTTAGTCAATCGAGTGCCTTCGACTACTGGGTCGACCACCAGCGCTTGCCTCCCAGGGGTGGCTATGTGCGCTGGGTGATCGGACTGGTCAAATGTAATGGCAGTCTGAGACCACTTCAAATAACTGCGTGTCACCGGAGCAACCATGTTCACTTCTCTTTTGATGACTTTCAGTCGACTCTTACTCTCAACATCAGCGAAAATCATCAGAGTGGAATTGACGTGGGGGTAACCATTATCATCCTCTTCCTCATCCTCAACTTTGTCCGCTTCCTTCTCCTTTTCCTTGGGTTGTTTCTCTCAGAATTGCTGGATTAGGAGTCGACACTGTCGAGTGGTATGCTTCGGGTAAATGAAATTCCCCTCTTCATCGTTCTTGGTGTGAATGTGGCATGGTAAATCTATCACATCATTTCCATCTTGATCTTTTACTTTCTTAGGGTTCCCGGTCCTTTGGGTTTCCCTTTGAACTTTCCTTGAGTCACGGCTAAGTCTTCTCCAGGAGCAGCTGGCTCGGCTTTGCGCTTCTGCTTCCGACTGGAGTTCCCTCCTCTAGTTTCGTGGGCGACTGTTTTGTGATTGCCACTCCGGAGTCGGTCTTCCTCTTCACCATTGGCGTATTTGGTGGCAATCTCCATCATCCGAGTCAGAGTCATATCTCCTGTCCAACCGAATTTCAGATTCAATTCCCGATACTTAACGCCTTCTTTGAAGGCACAAATTGCTTGGTGATCTGACACATGCTCCACTGTATGATGTAATGTGATCCATCTCTGGATATAATCTCTCAGAGTTTCATTCGGTTTCTGAACGCAACACTGTAATTCTGTCAGCCCTGCTGGCCATTTGCAAGTACCTTCAAATGTTCTGACAATACTCGGGCAAGATCTTCCCAAGTATAAATACTACCAGGCGCTAACTGATTCAGCCACGCTCTGGTCGAGCCCTCTAACATCAAAGGAAGGTGCTTCATGGACACTTCATCGTTGCCACCACCAATCTGTACAGCCACTCAGTAATCCTCAAGCCAAGTGTCAGGCTTGGACTCACCAGTGAACTTACTGACTCCAGTCACCAACCTGAAGTTGGGAGGAATCACCGCAGCCCTGATGGCTCTGCTGAAGCACTCTGGACCTGAGACATGCACTCTACTGCTGGCTGGAAAATCTCTGTCGTGGCCTTCTCTGTGAGCTCTGTTTCTGTCGACCAGACCCTGAACGAGAATAGACCCGGTTCTCTGGGGTCGACTGGAATTCTTTGCCCACCACTGTGAGGACGTCTGTCATCATGCTGCCGAGGCACGTATGACCCACTCCTTGGGGGAGGCATGGGCACTCTACGGATCATCGTGATCGAGTCGGTGATCATACTGCTCACGGTTTCTGTACTGATCTCTCCGGTCCCCACGTCCCTCACGCCTCGGGGACGATCTCGGGCTGTGAGCCGACTGGACTATGTCTGCAACCATGGATCTGCTACGGATCCTATTCTGCGGCTGAGATACTGTTGTATTCTGCTCTCATGCTGCTCAGAGCAAAGCCCGGATCTGCACCAAACCTCGACCAACTTCTGACTGGGAAGGTTGAATCGACTCCGCTATTCGGGTCGTAGCTGCGAGATTCTGGATCGGAGTTCGGTATACCTGAGTCGGAGGCGGAGAAAGTTGGCGTCGACTGGACTCGGGGATACACTGCCGAGCACGCTCGTCGAGTGCACGCTGGAGGTTCTCCAGTCGAGTGCGCTCAGCCAAGTTGGCCAGGCGCGCCTCCTCCAAGGCCTGGGCCTCAGGGGTTTCTCCAACGATTGGAGTGTGAAGCGCATCCATGTTCCGACGGCGAAGTTCTTCCCTCCGCTGCGAAGACAGGGGTTTGGGGCGGTACTCTTCGTGAGCACGCGACGGATCGCCACCCCCATCGCCTCCGTCTTCACAAGTGAAGCCAGGAGGACTGCGTGGTCCATTGACCATCAAAACTTCCGCTACGGGGTCGCTGTTGTCGCATTCGGATGCAGTCTCTACGGAGCCAGTCGAACAGGCCGTAGAGAGTTTCGTCGGGCTCGATTGCCGCGACTTGGGGGGTGGCCGACTGGCGAGCCACCGCATGCCTCACCCACCGCTGAAGCGTCGATCGACCAGAACACTTGCGCCGGCGGGTTGCAGGGAGGGAGGTCAGCACAGGGGCCGACCGATACTGAGTCGACGGCTGCCGTAGGAGGACGCCACGGACGCACCCACGAAAGTGCATTGCCCCGCGGACGGGGAGCGCCTCGACGTCAAGTGGCGCTTCTTGGAGCCAAGCGGAGTCGTCGGCGACGAAAACGAGCGCGCCGAGACGGATCTCGTGGCCCTCGGCTAAACCTCCGCCTGAAACCATGTTGATGGGGATTGGAAAAATCACAACTTCTCCAACAAGTAGCTAAGACACCTGCCCCACGGTGGGCGCCAACTGTCGTGGTTCTAAGTCTGACAATAGAATGGGGGGTAGGGATGTAGAGGCAAGATCCTAGCTATGGAGGAGTTGTACACACGAGTTTTACGAGTTCAGGCCCTTCTCGGAGGAAGTAACAGCCCTACGTCTCGGAGCCCGGAGGCGGTCGAGTGGATTATATGTGTGTGAGTTACAGGGGGTGCGAACCCTTGTCCCAGAGGAGGGGGTGGCTTATATAGAGTGCGCCAGGACCCCAGCTCCCCTCCGTTACACAGGGTTCAATGTTCATAAAGAGAGAGCGTTACAAGTAACGTCTGTAATAAAGTGCTACAAATGATCATTAAATATACGAGTAAATGCCCGACTGTTGTTGTGCAGAACGGCTTTAGGTCTACTTGTACGTCAAGTGGTCTTTTATGTGGTCGAGTGGTTGAATAGTCGAGTGAGTCAAAGAAGAAGTAGTCTCCGAGTGAATGGTAGGTCGAGTGGATTGCACTCGACGCCTTTATTGGGTCCACCTTGTTTACTCTTGAACTTCTTTGCTTCTAACACTAGGACCTTAGGTAGGACATATAGGTCAGGCCTATTACCCTACCCCAGGTCTATGTCCTCATCAACATCCGGTATGAATGATCTCCTGAATGCTCCATATACTCAAGAGGAGGTGAAGTGTGCCTTGTTTTAAATGTTTCCAATCAAAGCACCTGGACTAGACGGATACCCAGCTCACTTTTTTCAGCGTCACTGGGAGGTGTGCGGAGAAGAGGTCACAAGTGTGGTTCTCAAAATCGTTGCGGGTACTAAGTCAGCAGCTTGCATCAACGACACGATCTTGGTTCTCATCCCAAAGGTAAAAAAATCCCACCCTTCTCAAACAGTTCAGGCCAATCAATTTGTGCAATGTGCTCTATAAAATAGCGTCCAAGGTAATATCCAACAGACTCAAACAAATACTCCCAGACATTATCTCACCAGAGCAGTCAGCTTTTGTTCCTAGCAGATTAATTACCGATAACATTATAACAACCTATGAGTGTTTGCATTTCATGAAGAGGAACAAGGCCAAAAAACATCGGTCTTCCGCCCTCAAGTTAGACATGATAAAGGCCTGCGACAGAGTTGAATGGGCCTACCTTCGGACGATAATGCTTAAGCTGGGGTTCACTAGCAGGTGGGTTGACATTGTTATGAGCATGGTAACCACAGTCAAATTTTCGGTTCTGTTTAATGGAAAGAAACTTGAGGAGTTCTGTCCTTCACGAGGAATCCGACAAGGGGACCCGATATCTCCATACTTGTTCTTGTTAGCAGCAGAGGGCCTGTCGTGCCTGTTAAAATCACAAAGAGAGTCATCCAACTTAGGTGGGATTCAAGTGGCACCTTCGGCGCCACCGGTTAACCACCTCCTATTCACTGATGCCAGCATGCTGTTCTTCAAGGCAAACAGTGTGGGTGCTACCGAGGTGAACCAAGTGTTGGATATATATTGCAACGCAACAGGTCTACGGATAAACTTTGACAAATCATCTATATTTTTTAGCAAAGGTGTCCCTGAGGCTGTTTGCAATGACATAAAAAATATTTTGAATGTCCCTAATGAAACCCTGAATGAGAAATATCTAGGCATGCCCACAGATGTGGGAGCCTCAAAAAATGGTGCGTTCAAATATTTGAAGGACAGATTGTGGAACAAGATTCAAGGATGGGTTGAAAGGACGATGTCTTCTGCGGGCAAGGAGGTGTTGGTCAAAGCCGTGGCACAAGTGATACCAGTCTATTTCATGTCCTGCTTTAAACTGCCAAGGGGACTATGTGAGCATCTGAACATGTTGATTAGAAAGATTTGGTGGGGGAACAAGAATGGTCAATATGGCGCATGTTACAGGATCCTAACTCTCTCAGCGCGCGCATAATGAAGAGCAGTTACTTCCCTAATGCCACTATTCTGGACGCTTCCCTCGGGAGTCATCCAAGCCAGATATGGAGAGCCCTAGTGGAAGGACGTGACACGTTGAAGTTGGGATTAATCAAGCGCATTGGCAATGGAGAGAGCACTGATATTTGGAAGGACAATTGGCTCTCCCGTCCAGAGATGATAAGGCCATATGGCTGTATCGCAAATACACCGCCGGTCACTGTGGCAGAACTGATAGATCACACCAATGCCACATGGATTAAGCAAAAGATCGATGCCACGTTTTTGGCATTTGACGCGAAGGTAGTTCTCAGCATCCCTCTGTGCACGACACCCATGGAGGACAACTGGAGTTGGGCACACGAAAGAACCGGCCAATTCACGGTGCGATCGGCCTACAACATGCTAGTGGCGACGAGGCAAAGGAAAGAAGCTTGGTTGGAAGGTTCTTCGGGCTCCTCAACAGCACAAACAGACTCGAGCTCATGGAAGACCCTGTGGAGGACGGAGGTACCATCGAAAGTTCGCATGTTCTTGTGGAGGCTATCGAAGCAGTCATTACCAACTGAAGATGTGTGGGCACACCGAAAAATGTCGACGACGAGCTCATGTGGTTTTTGCGGCGCTCCGGATTCCTGGCGTCACTCTCTTCTCGAGTGCACCGCCTCCAGATGCACCTGGGCGCTAATTGATGAAGAGTTGGGCAGTATCTTGGTGGCTACAAGCGAGAACCGAGCTAAGAGTTGGCTTTTCAACCTAATGGGGTCGCTTTCGCATGAGCAGTTTACTCTCACGGCGGTGCCATTGTGGGCTGTTTGGACATCTCGGAGAAAGGCTATACATGAAGCAATATTTCAGACTCCACATGCGATAAAGGCCTTTATAACACGCTACATACAAGATCTTGAGGCAGTCAGGAAGCCAAGGAAACAACATCGGGTCGTGGCGAGTGGGGCATCTTTGGTTCTCCGACCGAAGGCACCCCCGGCAAATTTTGCAAAGATACATGTAGATGCTGGGGTTCGACCACGGAGAGGAGGCTCAGCAGTAGCGATTTGCAGAGACAGCCAAGGAGCTTTTCTGGGCAGTTCAGCCTTAGTGATTGCTGGAGTTTGTGATGCATCGACGTTGGAAGCCATTGCATGCCGCGAAGCCGTTGCATTGGCGGAAGATCTCAACCAACAACACTACATTGTGAACTCCGATTGCAAGCAGGTGATAGAAGACATTGCTAAAGGGAGTCAGGGAGAATATGGAGTCATCATCAGAGAGATTAGATTAAGATCACCATCCACTTGTAAATTTACTTTTGAAAGGCGTGAAGCTAATGTAGAAGCTCACAAGTTAGCTAAACATGCATTGTCTTTACTTGCAGGGCGTTATGTATGGTTAGGCCAGCCACATGACTAGATTTGCATCCCACATTTTGTGGACTTTGAATAAATAAAATGCCTTTTCCCTCAAAAAAAATTAACCTCCGACCCCCTTGATTTTCATGAAGGTGGGCCCCGTTTCCCCCTTAATCTCCAATTAAACCATGCCAGCTAATCAGAGTCGTTGATTCCCTAGTGATCGGCCCGGGTGTGTCGGCGCTCGGCTTGAAAGAAAAAACGGGTTGTCCATGTTTTTTTTTCTTTTTTGCGAAATAACGGGTGCTCATACTCTGTCATTCTTTTCTGAAAGTACACGTACTCCGTCTCCTACGACGTTTCGATGCGCTTAGATAGATTTTGACAGGGTCCAAAGTCTTGAGGCGGAATATTGTGTTTTCCCCACGTCTCACTACACTACACGCAGCCATCGGACGAGGAGTTAACGTGTGAAGGAGACAGGCAGCCATCGTGTCATCAACGACGAGATGCATCCAGGACTTCATCTTGACCCGGCAGAAAGGAACTCAACACGTAACGTGGCGCCAGGGGCGCGCGTCTACTGCTGCGGTTAAAGGCGGAGCTAGACTGTCGACTGAGCAGTGTCACACTTCGTATTGCCCACAACATCATTCTCGACGGTGACCTCGTCGCCGTGGAGTGCGAGAGGTGGAACGGGTCCAGGCAGCTACGGGAAC
The DNA here is from genome assembly GCF_018294505.1 of Triticum aestivum. Classification (NCBI taxonomy): domain Eukaryota; kingdom Viridiplantae; phylum Streptophyta; class Magnoliopsida; order Poales; family Poaceae; genus Triticum; species Triticum aestivum. The sequence goes on along the minus strand of NC_057806.1, from coordinate 56,171,272 downwards.
GCGGGCGATCGGTGGTGGCGAACTTGGGGGCTGCGGTGCGGGCGATAAAGGCCTGGACTGGACTCCTTCTCCCGTGGACCGCGTGTTTCGTTGTTCCGTACGACCCGACGGTGACAGTGGATCGGTCTCTCTCCTGTATGCTTTGTTGATCCGTCGCTCGTATGTTTTCTTGTCCTGTCCTGTTTTTTGGTTCCAAAATTGAACGAAAATGTTAACTAACGACCGTTCGCCAGGAGGCTAACCCCAGCAAACACCCTCCCTGCCGTCGCATGAATCTCAGAGCAGAATCAAACCCACGCCCTCCTGTGTGACCTGAACGCGCATAGCCAGTGGGCTAGGAGTGCCTTTGTGAACCATTCATGTTTAAAATGCTACACGTCTTTTTCGATCCCGAAAATCTCGCTTTTTTTTCATTTTCTCACATGGCAGTTTAAATTTTTTTATAGCATGGCGTTTTTAAGAGGATGACTTTTTTTATTAATGAGAGATGGCATTTTTTATTTTTAATGGCATGGCAGTTATATTAAGAGATTGCATTTTTTATTATTATTAATATATGGCATTTTGATTTTAATAGATAGAATTTTTAATATTAAGAGATGGCATTTATTATTATCATTTTATAAGAGATGGCATTTTTATTATTTAAGAGATGCAGTTTTTATTTAAGAGATTGATTTTATTATTAAGAGTTGGCATTTTTTTTAAGAGGTGGCATTTTTTTGGTCTAGGAAAAAATGTTCTCTAATTTTTACAGCATGTCATTTTTTTATATTTTTTTAGATCTAGTCTTGTAGTTGGGCCTGGAAGCCTTGCAGCCGAAGGGGAAAATTAAAGGGGCCACTGCTCGCTAGTGGATCGAGAGTCGTGGATCGACCAGCCAACGGACGAAAACGAACACTGGAGCTCCCTCCCTGACGTCCAGTCGCCAGATAAAGGCAACCAAAATGAATCACTCCTAGGACGTAGGCCGCATTTGGCAACTAAGCATTTTTAGTGTTTTTTGGAAAGGAATCAAATCTATCATAAAATAATATCAGAAGCATAAAAAAATATCGAGATCTTTGAACCACTGAATGGCCACTCCGCTAGAGCGAGCCATCGAAGTCGCTTTAGCCGCTTCCCTGCCGAAGCCAGATTGACCTTGTCGAAAGCAGCCTTGAGTCTTCAGGCAGGTGCGCCTAAGGATCATTGCCCTGAAGCTGCGGTCGTCGCCGTTAAAAACTGTTGAACCGGTCTGAAGAGTCTAGCACTCTATCTCGCTATAATGCATGCATGATAAGACACTCTAACTTAGCTGTTTTAAGGAGATGGCAGAAATCTATGCTGAAGCTTCATTGACTCCGTCCAGATGGACGGATTTGTGGAGGATTGAAAGCCGAAAGAACAATTTTATGAAGAAGTGCCGCCCCATTTGAGCGCCGCAAGTGGAATGACTAAAATATCCTAACATAAACTACAAGTTGGAGCCAAGGCATCAAAATTCCTCTCTCCATCACTAGCCGCCGAAGCAGGCAGAGGGATAGGTGAAAGATCGTGGATGTCGCCTAGAGGGGAGGGTGAATAGGCGTTTTAAAATATTTACGGTTGAGGCTTGAACAAATGCGGAATAAACCTAGCGGTTAATTTATCAAGCACAAAACCTACAACAACTAGGCTCACCTATGTGCACCAACAACTTATGCTAAGTAAGATAAACTAGTAAGTGATAGCAAGATATATGACAAGAAACAATATGGCTATCACAAAGTAAAGTGCATAAGTAAAGGGCTCGGGTAAGAGATAACCGAGGCACGCGTAGAAGACGATGTATCCCGAAGTTCACACCCTTGTGGATGCTAATCTCCATTTGGAGCGGTGTGGAGGCACAATGCTCCCCAAGAAGCCACTAGGGCCATCGTAATCTCCTCACGCCCTCGCACAATGCAAGATGACGTGATTCCACTAAGAAACCATTGAGGACGGTCACCGAACCCGTACAAATGGCAACCCTTGGGGGCGGTCACCGGAACTCGTCAAATTGCTCGGGGCAATCTCCACAAGCTAATTGGAGACCCCGACGCTTGCCTGAAGTTTTACACCACAATGATTAAGCTCCGAACACCAACAACCGTCTAGGGCGCCCAAGCACCCAACAGGAACAAGCTCAAGGGTACCAAGAACCCAAGAGTAATAAGCTTCTCAACTTGTAACTTCCACGTATCACCGTGGAGAACTCAAACTGATGCACCAAATGCAATGGCAAGGACACACGGAGTGCCCAAGTCCTTCTCTCTCAAATCCCACCGAAGCAACTAATGCTAGGGAGGAAAATGAGAGAAAGAACAAGAAAGAGAACACCAAGAACTCCAAGATCTAGATCCAAGGGGTTACCCTCACATAGAGGAGAAAGTGATTGGTAAAAATATGGATTTAGATCTCCTCTCTCTTTTCCCTAAAAAACTAGCAAGAATCCATGGAGGGTTAAGAGTTAGCAAGCTCAAAGAAGGTCAACAATGAGGGAAGAATACGAGCTCAAAGGATAAAGTTCATTTGGGAAGAAGACCCCCTTTTATAGGAGGGGAAAATCCAACCGTTATGTGCTCAGCCCGCACACGAGCGGTACTACCGCTTGGGGGGAAGAAGCAGGGAAAAGGAGTAACAAAACATGAATCTTGGGGCGGTAGTACCGCATATAAGCGGTACTACCGCTCACCCCAGCGGTACTACCGCTGGAGGAGCAAAACACGGGACCAAAAGAGGCAGGGCAGAGCAGAGTACGGCGGCAGTTATGCAGTAGCGGTACTACCGCCCGACCAGAGCGGTACTACCGCTTATAGGCGGTACTATCGTGCCTTACTACCGTGCAACTACTGCTAAACCCGACACGAAAAGTGCAGGACCCAAAAACGAGGTGGTAGTAGAGCGGTACTGGAGCGGTACTACCGCTTGACGCTATAAGTGGTACTACCGCTGCCGACCGCGGTACTACCGCAGGGCGAAAACCAGAACTGCCATAACTTCTTCATAAGAGCTCCGAATTGAACAAACTCAAGCTTGTTGGATACAAGACGACAAGTAGCATCAAAACAGCGAAGAACTCAAGCTTGTTGGTTATAAAAATAAGAGGCAGGGGAGGTATGCCTAACAAATGGAGGAGTGAAACCTCCAACAGCGAAGAACGGGCATAACCTCCAACATCAAAAACATCATAGAAGATGCAAGTGAACTCCGTTTTCGATGAACTCGAGCTTGTCAACAAGATGACCATAAGCTCCAAAACTCTCAAAAAGAATCAAACAAGAACCAAGAAAGATGATGCAAGGATGCAATGGTTTGACTCTCTATGAACGACACGATCAAGTTACTCATCGAGAGCCTCCCTTGATAGTACGACAATCGATCCTATAACCCGGTCTCCCAACTACCACTATGAGACCGGTAAAATAGAAAACCTATCAAGGGCAAACATTTGTCTTGCACATAGTCCACTTAAGCTAGATGATGACGATCTTGACTCCCTCAAGTTGGACCATCTTTCTTGATTGTGTTGGCTCGATGAAGACTAGTTGATTGCTCCCCCATACTCCACCATGGGTGAGCCACTCTTCGGTACATCTTCATAAATCCATTGTTACCATAATGGACGGCAAGCTTCAAGCATTTGATCTCTTCATGATGCTCCACTTGAACTTGCACATCGCAACCTTGAATCTTTCCAATTCTCTTCATTTGGATGATGTCTTGAAGGTATACATGAATGATCACACAATCTTATTCTTCAAGACATGCCTGCAATAAGCTCAATACTCACATGAGCAATCTTCGGATAATTCCTTGAATATCACCTTGGTCGACACAAACTCTCCTTGAGACCAACACATGTACTCCATGAAAATTCTATGGAAAAAACCTTCAAATATAACTCAAGGCAACCATTAGTCCATAGAGATTGTCATCAATTATCAAAATCAAACATGGGGGCACCGCATGTTCTTTCAATGGGGAGCAAATCCAGAGGCTCTTTGGCGGAGCTTGCTGGAGAAAAGTTTGCATTAGCCGCCGCATACATGCGGAAGGGAAGAAAACTGGGAGGGGATAATCTTAGGAATTGTAGTTTTGAAAAATTCAATGTATTTGACACAATAGATGCATAATTTTATAAACCTTAATATCTGCAATATTATAGTATTTTTTAAAGATGTCTTAATCTTTTTTTTTCTATTCATTGTGCATGCATTGGTATATTGAGATATTGCATTGCCATTGTTTAAAAAACAACGTGTTACCAAACTAAATGCACATTGTAACAGACTAAAAGTCATGAATTTATCTAGTCTTAGTATCTTCACAAACTACATCAAATATTCCATCTTTGGTTGGTCCCATTAACGGGGCTTAAAGTTGTCTGTGAACAGATTTATAACCACTCAATTGAAAAAACATATTGAGCACAGAATCACTATTTGGTACCGCTTGCAACGGTCATTCACATCTCCTCTAATGTGACAAGTGGCACACCACTACATGTGTGACACTTGTAACAACCCAAAAGCTTTCTGTTTTTTTCATAGATTCATATTTTAAAACGTTTATCTCTTAAATTGTGCGTCCTAAACATGAACCGTTTTCACCATTGCATTTCTCACGTTGAGATATTCGAAACCAGTCTTTTTTTGCGGGTGAAAACTAGTCCACACATTAATAGGTTGAAATTTTTTCCCCAAAAAACCAGGGAAAAAACCTAACGAAAACAAAAAAGAAAAACCAAAAGCACATTTTGTACCTTTTCACTTTTCAAGAAGCAAAGGTGTGCTTCATGCAGAAGCATAGTTGTGCTTCATGGACCTTCACCATGGAGCACAGGTCTGTGAAGCACAATAGTGCTTCTCACTTTTTGGGAAGCACGCCTATGCTTCATTGAGAAACACAATTTGTACCTTTTCATACGGTGTGCTTTAAAAGAGAAAAAAAAGAAAAAAAATCAAGAAAACCTAGAAAAAACATGCAAACTTCGAACCCCCCCAAAAGTAGAAACACAAAACACATGCAGAAAAAAACATGTTGCCCACAAGTGCGACCAGCGCGTGACACATAGCGATAGCTAGATGCACCACACGGCTACCCCTAGATTGCCCCGCGCGCCCGCTGGGAACACCCCGTGGGAAGTACCCTCCCTATTTATCACCACCAATTGAGTGACCGCATAACTCATGACCCAAATATAAAATACTTTTTGAGCACATACCCAAATATAATTATAAATGTCATGTGGAGTGAGCTACAGAAATTTGCGACGGTGTTCCCCTAGCAATTAGTACCACCAATGAGGGCCTGCTGGTGTGGCCCATCCATATTATTAAACTCACAACGCATGTCGAGGGGAGCAACTAATAAACAGGAGCTCCTAATCAGCGCTCTAAGCGCTGGTTGGGGCTCCGCGCGCTCACTAGGAACGCTTAGTGGGCCGGCCCAATCGCAACATTGACAGCCTACCGCACAAACCACTAGACCAAAGTAACTTTGTTGTTCACTAACAGAAAAACAGAACTAATTAACCTCTCGTTTACTAAAACGCAAACATATACCCAATATAAATTATCTAGAAAAATGTAAATTTGAAAACAGGTTCATTGATTTGGAAAAAATAATCAAATTTTAAGAAAAGGTCAAAAAATGGGAAAGAGTTCTTCAATTTTGAAAAAAGTTCATCGATTTTAAAAATTCACAAAGTTGGAAAAGGTTCATCAATTTTGAAAAAAGTTCACGAATTTGTAAAAAAGTTCATTGATTTTGAAAAAAAAGTTCATCGGTCTGGAAAAAAGTTCATCGATTTTGAAAAAAAAATCATCAATTTTTTTGAGTGAATGAACTAAAAAACCGAAGCTAGTGAACAAACGTAGCATCAACACTGCCAAACTGGGCTGCTCAGCTCTATCGGCCACAGGCGAAGCAGATCCAACTATTCCTCAAACATTTCTTTAAAAAAGCTATTCCTCAAACTCACTGTGGGATTTAACGGCAAATCCTATATCTATATCTATATCTATAGTACTATATAGTGTACGAGTTTTGAAAATTTAAACCCTAAGCCTAAGAAGCAATTTCAGCCGTTGATGAGTGTAAATCCAATGGCCTAGAGCGAAGGGATTCACATCAACACTATTGGCTATGTGGTCCTATAATTATTAATTTTATAGGGCGAGATGCAGGCACAGGATTACAAGGCCTCGAGTCACGTAGCCAAGGAGAGGGAGCAGGATTGTGTATCTGTACCAAGTTACTACTGTCCACCTGTCACCAAGGCTTGCTTCAAAACTTTCACGTCAGGACCCAACTACATGTTGTGAACTGATGACGTTGTGAATTCCAGTACAGGATAGAAGTATCTCGATACTGAGGCTAGCAATCTACAGTAGTACAGTATACTACATTTTTTGGCAGGTTAGTTGGACAATAGACTACTCCATATCAGTTTACCCTTTGAATGCATCCACGAAAGCATTTCTCCCTTCTACTCCATAGGGAAGAGTATATGTTAATACTGATGACAATTGAGAGAAATGTCCAAACGTTCCATACGAAATTCTGTCTTGAAAATTTTATTTGCTTTCTTAAAATAATGTCATAAGTTGAACAAAAGTGATCTCAAGGACACAAGACTGAAGTAAAGACTATGAAACCAGTCAAAAAAAAAATAAGATTATGACAGAAAAAGAAATATATATTTTTGAAAAAAGTCTGACTTAATGCTGCTAAAAGGAGTAAAATGGAAATCTGAAAAGTAATTACGTAAAACTTATTTCCCCTACATTTCAAGTTTGAATATGCGAATCTATATTTCATGACGCACGTCAATAATATTTCTTTTTTAAAGTAAAACCAAGGCCTTGACCAACCATTCTTCATAATGAACGTTGTTGCACTATCGTGTGTTGATGCGAATTATAGAAAAGTTTTGAGAAGTTCTCACTAGAAAACAGAAAGCTTCTTTTGAATTACTTGATAACTTTAACAATAACATAGGTGTTTAAAGTTTTATTTTAATGGTTTATCCAAAATGATCTGACATGCAAAGCACGTACAAAATTACTAGTAGCGCCTTCAAGCGTTGGTTTCAGGCTTACGGGTACGCAACGGATAGAGGCACTCTCTTAAATGATTTTGGGGAACCTTCCAGAAGTTCCATCCAGATATTTTGCCCTGATTTTCTCTGGGTTTGTTTAATTGTTTTTTAGTTCTGACTATTTTTTGTTTTTAATTTTATAATTTACTTTTGTGATTTTCTTTATTTGTTTTATTTTATTTTCTCTTTTGATTCACAAACTTGTTTAAAATTCATGAAGTTTTTATAAATCGACAAAAAAAATTAAACCTTTGAAATTTCAAATTCAAGAACTCTTTTCATATTTTTGTCCTTTTCAAATTCCTGAGCTTTTTCTAAAAAAATGAATGAACTCTTATCAATGCAGTGAACCTTTTTTCCCAAAATACATGATTTTTTTAAAAAATCGCTAACAATTATTAAATATGTGAACTTTTCCAGTATATGTTTTTTCAAATGCATGAAGCTTTTAAAAATCCTTGAAGTTTTTTCAAAATGCATGTGTTTCTAAATAGTGCACAATTATCAAATTCACGAACAATTCTCAAATTTGTGTACTTTAAAAATATTTGTGCACTTTTTTTATACTCACGAGCTTTTATAAAAATTTACATACTTTTTCAATTTCTTGGACTCTCTAGAAAAGTCAACGGTCAATGGTCAACCGATCGAGTGAGGACCCGAGCGAGCCAGCATCTCTCTCTGGCCGAAGTGAGCAGGGCTGTTACCGCCCATTCGGCTAGCCAACGCACGAGGCGCTAACTAGGAGCTCTCGGATTTAGGTATGGGAAACGTTTACGTCAGGAAAGCCGGCCGAACTGTTGCGCCAGACGATCGCACGCCTTGCGATCGCTCTCAATCGTGCGTCCCGCAAGGCACGGGGAGCACTCCCTCGTATCATTTTTTTTCTTCATTATCTTTTCCCCACGATGCTTTTTTCGTTATCTTCTCCCTCACGACGCGGAGCAACCAGTCCTTTACCTCCATCTCCGCCGCCGCGCGCAGCGCACCGTCACGACGAGCGTTTCGCTGCTACAGCGAGCCAAGGCGGGGGGCAGAGAAGACGCCGAGGGTGGAGAAGTTGCAAGGCGGGGGAGCTGCAAGAGGGCCGCGCGCGGCACTGGTGCTCGTCAATGGCGCGCGGCGGGGTGATGCTGGAACGGCTCATACAAAAGCTACCACCGTTTGATTCGAAAGCTTCAACCGACGACATATAAAGTTTTAACCGAGACACCATGCAATTAAAAAGCTACAATCGTTCTTAAGAAAGCTGCAATTGTTCATAAGAAAGCTACAATGGTTCTGGAAAAAGATTAAGCCAGAAGACTGATTTTTAAAGGTGGGGCATTGTGCAAACTCGAAAGCTGCAACCGGCTACGAGAAAAGCTTCAACCGGCGGTGAAAAAAGTTTCAACCATAGACGACGCAAGCCATGGACGATGACAAAAAGCTGCAACCGGCTCCATTGTTTGTTACAAATGGCTTCTTTTTTGGTACAAACAGAGAGATGGCTTCCCGAATGTGTGCTGCTACAACTGGACCCAACGAGCGTTAGTGACTAATTCACAACATGGTACTTTAAGAATTAACATGGGTGGCAGATCCTAATTTTTCAAAATTGTGAATAATTTGGAAAACACAAACAAATTTAGGAAAATAGTAAATAACTTTTGTAATTCATTTTTTAAAGCACGAAGCATTTTCAAAAATTGTGTACGAAATTTGAAAACATGATTTTGTTTTGAAATTCTGAAGATTTGTTTAAAAATATCAAAATTAGAATTCCCAGAAATATTTCCTGAATTTGTGAGTTTTTAAAAGTTGGGAACAATTTTTTAATTTCGAACAATTGTTAAAGAACCCAATATTTTTTGAAATTTCAAAAAAAGTTCATAAACACGAACATTTTTCGAAAAAATACAATATTTAGAACTTTCAAAGAGAATTCAGAAACACTTTATACTTTTCAAACATTATTTTAAAAGTGTAAACATTTTTTTTTGAAAAAACCCAACAATATTTTGAAATCTGATTTTTTTTGGAAATTTGTGGACATTTTTTAATACTACAAAAACTTTGAAACATGAACAGTTCCTAAAAACATGAACTATATATGAACTGGTGAATATTTTTCTTCATAAAACTTGATTTTTTTACAATTTCGGAAGAATTCTGAAAAGAAAAAAATGAGAAAATGAAAAAGAAAGAAGAAAAAGGAAAGAAAAAAAACTAAATGGATAGAAACGAATAGAAACAATGAACTCCCTCCATTCCATATTAATTGTGGCTAATTTGGTACTCCCTCCGTCCGGGTTTATTAGGCCTAAAGACAACTTCTCTTAGACCAAGACACATAGTAATTTGCTCACATTAATTATTCCATTCCACTCCCAATGCACTCTCTCACATGCATGCAGCCAATGAAAAAGCACACATGAAGTGTATTAACTTTTCAGCCATGGCACCAACAACAATAGCTTTCAATACAACCAATGAAATGGTTGCATGCATGCACCTTTCCAATGCGGGGCCTTATAAAAGGGGACATGCTTGTGATGCTGAGAGGCCTAATAAACCCGGACGGAGGGAGTACTAGTTTGTACTTAGTAAATGAACGACAATCATTGTGGATTGGAGGGAGTAATGGGCTTGACAAGAACATTCTAGAAGGTTCTTAAAACATGGAAAAAGTAAAGATGGAAGCTTATCCAAACCGGTAACCAAACCGGTAACCCTACCTCTTGTTTACTACCTAGTTAGACCAGCCTAGTCGTTCGCTATGTGCCGTCGATCGGGTGTTTGCTCGACAAAGCGACACAAAGGAGAGCAACTAATCAAGACGCACCCGTGTGGGAGCCTTGCTAGGGTCATTTTTGTGCTGAGAGCATGCCAAGTTGTTCGTCCAACCGTCGTTATATGTCGTTTGCTGGGCGCTCCCTGTAGATTTCGTTCTTTTTATTTTTCTGTACACGTTTTTAGGTTGTAGATGGATTTTTCTTGAAAAAATTGGCCTTTCGGTTTACACCGTTTCCCTAGGTTTTGGAGGAAAAAATCGTGAATTTTTTCCGTGAATTTTTCGTGCTATATGAGAAACACAATTTTTCTTTTCATGCAAACACAGATTTGCTCGAAAAGGAAAAAAAATCACGATATTTTTTTTGCTTCCGCGAGAGGCACATATTTCTTTTTCGTGGTGGCATAGATTTACTTCCACGATAAGCACAACAGTGCTTCTTGAAAAGGTAAAAGAAATTAAGATTTTTTGCGTGCTTTTTGTTTCCATTAGAAGCATACAAAATTCACGGTTTTTATTTTTTCATTTTTTTGCTTCCACAAGAAACATAGATTTGTTTCTCTTGGAGGTACAAATCGTAAAAAGGAAAAAAAACTAAGATTTTTTTCTTCCACGAGAAACACATATTTGCTTATCGTGGAGGACTATATTTGCTTCCGCCAAAAGCAAAGTTATGCTTCTTTGGCAAGGGAGAAAATCATGATTTTATTTCTATGTGTTTTTGTGTGTGCTTCCACTAATAGCATACATTTCCATCTCATGGAAGCACAAATTGCTTCTCGAAAAGAGAAAAAGTGGTGAAAAAAATGATGCTTCTAGCTCTTTTTTTTTCGTTTCCCAGGGTTTTTTTGGGTGAAAAAGTGAGTCGAAATCTATTAGCATAGGATCTAATTTCGAACATCTCGACACGAGAAATCCAATGTGATGAATGGTTCTCGATTTGGACGCATGGTTCAAAGGATAAAACGTTAGAATACACAAATCTAAAAAAAAATCCCAGGTTTTGACAAGTGCCGCATATTTTGTCAGCACGTGAGAAGATGGGAGTAATCTTTGTAAGGGGGTAAACCTTAACTAGTGATTTCAGTCAAATAGCGGATCTTCGCCCAAGGGCATGTACGAATGGGCCGTCTCAAGTGTCCTTCCTTCGCTGGCTGTTGTTGTTTTCATTTCCATTTTCTTTTCTTGTTTCTGTTTTTCTCTTTTTTCCCCTCTGTTTCATTTATTATTGTTTTTTTAGAATTTATTTTTCTTTTCTTTTTCTGTATTTGGGTATTGTACTTTTTAATTTTTGTCCTTTATTTACCCGCTGCAATATACAGTGTACATCTTTTCTAATATAGTGAATATTTCTAAAATTCACAATGAACATTTCTAGTATACATTGAACATTACACATATACACATTGCTTATTTATGATGTACGATGAACATTTTTCTAATACACATTGAACAACTTTTAATACATGGTCAACTTTTTTTTTTCATATTCATCAATTCTGTTTTAGTATATATGATGAGTATGTTTCGTACACGTCGCTCATTTTTAATATATAATGGACATTTTAGTTGTACACATCAAACATTCTTTTAATACGTATTGAACAGTTTTTTCAATACACGGTAAACAAAAAATTGCAAACAATACATGGTAAACTTTTTTAATATACGCTGTACTTTTTTTATAAGCACATAGTACTGAACAATTTTCTAAAATATATGTTTCTATTTTTAGTAGGGTTATACATATATATAGGAAAATAGAAAAACATATTGTGGGATGAATGGGCCGTCCCATTAGCGCCTCCTTCAGCGAAGGCTCGACTATTAGCCGCTTGCGACGGCAAATAGGAGCTCTCAAGTTTGACGCTCACGGACGGCAAATATGACACAGCTAGAATTGGCGGACGTAAAGAGCGTCCTATAGAAAATTCTGAATTTAACTGGCCATCCCTTCTTTTCCATGTCCAATCCTTTGCACGCAAAACAAGTTTGTTGCGCCGGCGTGCATCTTTATGTTAATAAAGCTAGGTTTTACGAATCAATCTGCAATTGAATGGTTAAGAAGATAGTTGTATCTTCAGCCCATCAGAATTTAAGACCTCACATTGGTGCTCGCTATGGATATATTTAACTTCCGGTGAAGTTTGTTCATTGGGAGAAAACGTTTCCATCGAGTACGACGTGTCTATAGTGATTTTGTAAAATCTCAACATACTATCTTGACTTGGTCTTTCGAAGGTGCTCGTAGGAATACAGTGTGCGTGCGTGCATCTATAGGATGAATGTATTCTTGAGTAACTTCAATTATGCCGTGTTCAAAGAAGCTAGGTTTTTGTTTTAAAAAGAATGTGGTGCCGGCGGCACGTGCGTGGAGTGGTGTGCCGTGTGGCTCCGGTCACCGTCTTTGCCCGTCGAGGCGACGCGCGGTGCAGAGACAGCGACGCCGGTCGATGGAGCTGCCTGGCAGGCAGAATTTAATTTGCCAATCGCTGCGTCGACCCATCTGCGCTGTGGATGCGCAGTGCAGAGAGAGAGATAGGGAGGGACGCCTAGGGCTCGATCAGAATACTTGTTTTCAGCTGCCACTTGCGAGCAGGATCGACAGCAGCTACCCACCTACCTACCTAAGCATCTACTCCTAGCTAGACGTCCTAGCTAGAGCAGGACCGCCATTAACATAGCCAGGGAGAGAGAGAGAGAGCTACTCCTACTCCTAGGGCTAGGTGGGTAGAGTAGCTATAGCTAGCTAGCTGATGCGCATGCAACGGTCCAGCGTACTCTCTCTACCAGCAGCGAGCAGCTAGCCGATCTCGATGGATCGATCCGTGTGAAGGGCAGTCGCAGGCAGGCTATACGAGACGCGCATGCTCGCCCGCCTCGGTTAATGGTTACTCGTATTGATTACTGCAGGTTCCATATCGCGCAATGCATGCCGCGCGCGGTGCTTGTCGCTGCGGCGTGCCTGCCTGCACCGCATGGATCCTCGATCCACGGACTATCCATATACTGATCAGATCAGATGGCAGCGGAAACCCAACAGCGATGCCTCAACCGCGGACGCGCCTCCCCTGTCTGTTAAATGTGAGCCGATGCCGGGACGGGCACCAACTATTTTTCTCATATTTCCTTCGACATCAAACTGTATAGTACTATGTAAGTGTTAGTATATTTTTACTACCGAAACCATCACTACAGTGCATGCGTGCCTGGTCCTTGGTATGTGAACTTCATTCATCGGGTCTGGTTGGTACCATCGCCACAAATTGTTGCTACCGACCGAGACGGTGCTTGGTGGGAGAGGAGTACATATCTCGCGAGATCTCCACTGTACACGAGCGTGCACATACACAGCATGCTGCATGCATACGCGCGCATGCCTGTATAAAGCTGCATCTCGATGCTTTTCATTGTTGATCGAGAGATTCTACTAATATTTTAATCCACTGCATGCGCCATACAGCTACTCCTACCTACTAGTACTATACAAGCTACAAGCATGTAGCAGCAGTCAGCCCAGAGGCGAGCTGATCAGCATATCAACACACGCTAGCTAGCCAGCAAGCTACTCCAATCCTGGCAGCAGCAACGGCTTTTGTTTGTCACGCGTGTAAAGAAACGCATGCATTTCCAGTAAATATAAATGTATGCATACTACTGCCCTTGGCCTGGACCACACACACTAGCTAGAAGAAAATTGCTCGCAGCGATCGACCAGCAGATAGATCGACCTAGTCTAGGTGCTTCTTTCTTCTAATAACTGCCATCGACTTGCAAGCTTTACCTACGTGGTCACCACGCAGTACTAATGCCATGCGCGCCAAAAGGAAGAGAAGAAACCGAGCTCCGGGCTAGAGGGAGAGGACCACCACATGCAGCGTGAGAAAGGTACTCCTCTACCAGCAGGTGGCTGATGATCGATGGATGCCTGGTGAAGGTGGTTATATTGCCACAAGTATGCGTGCTTGTCTTTGTACCGGATGCGAAAGCGCCCTGAATGCCTGCACACGCCGCAGGGCTTTGTTGCTAGCTAATCTAGGGTTTTCCCTTGGGCCATTGGGAACTTGGAATTGGATGGAGGAGCACTCTATTTCCAGGAACAGAATCTTTGCCAGTTATGAGCAGGTTGCTCGAAATAAATCCTGGCATTGATGGATGACTTGTCATCGATGTGCACATCGCCACAGCTAGTGTACGTGCCTACCTAAGCTACGTAGGACTACTAACTGGATCAATTTGTTAGTACTAGTACTACTCGATCGTACTACTAGCAATTCTATAGTACTAGGTAGTAGGAGTACTATAATGCTCGGGAAAAAGGGTAGTAGGAGTACTATGGCGTGCACAAGGTCAACTTGCTTTGAGCACATAATAATCCCTGCTTGTAATTTTATCAGGCGTGGTCTCTTAATTCGAAAGTACTATGCAGACGATACTTAACTGGCCGATTGATGGACGATGCTTCATCCAGCGGTTCTACTTCATTTTGTCCCATGAATGCATGGTTAGATTAGTAGGATCATGCAAGGATCGGCTGAGCACTGTCGTGTGTAGCAGCACTGCTCTTAATTCTACTAGCATGATTTCCATAGTGCGTGACATTGTTTCGATATGGAATAGTCCTGACTTTTGCTCTATAAAAAGGTTCTACCCTTTTGTTCCATAATTCTAGAGAACCAAGAGCATGACCCATAATTCCCTTTGATTTGAAGGATTAAGGTCTCCTTGGTTCTATGGATTTAAACAACGGAGGAATAAGACGTCATGACATATGGAATCTTGGCCTCCATTGGTTCGTAAAATTTTATAAACACAATAACAAGAAAAACGTATGTAGACTTACAATGTCATGTCCATTTAACTACGGAATTTTGGCTTGTTTGTTGCATCATAAAAAAACAAAGATTCTTTCCAGGAGGATTGAGTGGCTGCTAATTTTCTTATTCAAATCCTTGGGAGAAGACAATCGGTGGTACGAGTATCCCCGTTTGTACTAGTTGTCGTACCTAGCGAGTTACTCCCCTTGACGTGGGAGCTGTAAGAGCATCTCCAGCCGTTGGCCCCCCAGGGGGCGTCTAAAATCATCGCCTGGGGATGAGCCAGCGCAAAAAATCGGCTTGGGACAAGTTGGTCCCTAGCCGCCTGCCCCCGGGCCGTCCTAGGCGTGTTTAAAAAAGGCAAAAATATAGCAAATTTCGGCAAAGTTCGACGAAGTTCGGCATATATTACATAATAGTCGTGGATTTTTATTACATAATATATCTAATTAAAAAAGAAACTGGCTGAACGCGGAGTAGTCGCCGTCGTCGCCACCATCGCCGCCATCGTCGGGCTTCTCCTTGACGCGGTCGTCCCTGGTGGACCCCTGACCGGCGTCGCCAACGCGGGCTGGTGGCAGCGGCGCGTCGTCGTCGTCGCTGTCCGCGATGACGATGACGCCTCCTTCGTCGCGGCCCCGGCGGCGCTGCGCGAATCGCTGCAGGGCGGCGCACTGGCGCTCCCTCGCCATCTTCAGGGAGTCCGCGCGCGCCCATTCCAGGGCCGCCTCATCGTCGAGCTCGACGTCGCCGCCGTGCTCCGTCTTCACCGCGGGGAGGAGGCCCGGCTCCGTCTTGGGCTTGACGAAGCGCGGAGGAGGGGCCGACGAGGAGGCGCGCCGACCGCCCTCGTTGATGACGATGTCGGCGCTGCGAGTGCGCCGGCCGAGCGGCGTCTTCGCCGCGGGCTCGGCCTTGACGCCGAGCAGCGTCGGAGAGACGGAGGAGTGCGAAGAAGAGCGTGATGAGGAGGAAGAAGAGGAGGCGCCGAACCTCCTGGGCAACCACTGCCCGTCGCGTCGGCGGTGAGCCGTGGCCGTGGCGGCCACCCTCGCCGAGGGGTACGCCAACGGCGGGTTGTTGCCGCCCTCGAGGTGCGTCAGCACGCCCTCGAGTGTGCGGCCGGGGACGCCCCACCACAGGTGGCGCCCCTCGCTTTTCTTCATGCCGCGGACCACCGCCGCGCTGTTGGTGGACGCCAGCCGCTGCTGCTGACGGTGTTGGAAGTACGCCGCCCAAGCCGCGTGGTTGTCGGCGGCGTACTGGGGGAGGGAGAGCTGGGCGTCGGTGAGGGAGGCACGCACGACCTCGACCTCGTCGGTGAAGTACGATGGTTTAGCCGTGCCGTCAGGCAACGGGGGAATGGGCACTCCCCCATTGCTGAGCTTCCAGCCCGTCGGCCCGGCGCGCATGTTCAGCAGCGCCGGAATGTTCGCCTGGAACAGGAGCCAAGACTCCTGTTCGCGGAGCGAGCGGCGGCCGAAGCCGTTGGCCGCCGCCTCATCTCCGGGGAAACGCTCGGCCATCGGGAGAGGGAGGGAGAGGGAGGACTCGACGGCAGCGCTCGGGAGAGGGAGGGCTCGGCGGCGACTCTCGGGAGAGGCAGAGCTCGGCGGCTAGGGCTAGGGTTGGTGTGGCCAGAGGCGAGGGAGGCCGCCGGATTTATATAGCCGCGTCGCGCCCGTGTGTACGCGTGCGAGGGAGGCGTTGGCGCGCCGTCCCGTGACGCGCCGCCCGTGAGGAATCAATGGAAGGCTGACCGGCAGCAGCCTTGCCATTGATTCCCCGCGAGAAACTGAGGCGTTGGGGGAAGACGATGCGCGGTGTCGCTGACGCAGCGGGCCCGCGGCTCTTTCGCGCCAAAACCGCTCGCCCCGGCGTCCCTGAGTGCCCCCAGCGCGTCGGGTTCGGCCTGGGTTTGCCGGCGCTAATTTCGGCCCAGGTCGGCGAAAATTGGGCTCCTGAGGACGCGACTGGGCCGATTTTTCAGCGCCGGCGCGAGAAAATCGCCTGGGGAGGCCTTTCTGGGGGCGCGACTGGAGATGCTCTAAGGGATTGGTGAGATGTGTTTGTGCCTAATTCTAGACATATAAATTTGTGTGTTTATTTTGATGGTCGGTTATTAGGTTTATTATCCATTGCATTCATAATGTTTGTTATCCAATTTAAGGGCCCAACCAACATGATCTACAGACATATATGGCTAAGAAATTATTTTCCATCGCATATGTGACCTCTAGGTGACATGTGTTAATATCAAAGAGGAGCGAAGACAATATGAGGAGTGCGAAAAGCCACAGTGCTTAAAGCATTGGTGCGGTCTAACAACCTTAATTGTTGAGTCGATAATTGATGATGGTAATGATAGGCATGACAACAGATTTAGACAACCTCGATAGGAGAAGTTTGGCTATTCAAGAGTGATACACCTACTGAACACTCAATATGCAGGGTAAAACCACATTACCGCTGTGCATGGCACATTCACTATTCACCTTGAACTAACGCTCTTTGCGCCTAACTTCTTCAGTGCAGAAAATACCGCTTGTTGAGGCAACAAATCTGACAGTGAGTACTAGGGGGTACGAATAGGGGCGGAACCTAACTACGACACATGTGTGACACTCTGATTTTACTAGTTCAGACCCCTCAAGGAGAGGTAAAAGCCCTATGTCTCAAGCCATGGGGCTATGTTTTGTTTGGGGTGTCTAATTACAGGAGGTTAGCGAACCCTTGTCCAGGCGCTGGAAGGCGGCTTATATAGAGTGTGGCGTCCCTCATTAAGGCCACGTTACAAGGGAGATAAAGAGGATAGTTAATATATGCGTTACTGATAACTGCGGTAAGTATATGTGAAGTCTGGCATTATGCTCCTTGAATGTTGCACGTTCCACGTGGTCCTTTCGCCTTCCATGTCCTAGTGCTAGCGAGTGCGGCTAACTGGCTGTGAAGTGTCCGAATGAGCTATCTCCATCCGAGTGGATAGGTTATATCTAAGTGGATATTCAGAAGTGCACATCCGAATGCACCCATGGCCCTAGGACTTTACAATGATGGTATGGGGCCCTATGTGAGCCCTAGATGTCAGATCCATGGCCCTACCTTAGTAGGTGACCCCATCATTAGCCCCTGAATCAGTTGAGGTTTTGTAGGACAAATAAGCTGAGCCCTTGGCTCAGACTGAGTGTTGTAGAAGCACTCAGAATCCTCCGCCAAGCGTTAGTTGACCGTGACCTGAGCGAAACCACTACGGATTCTGGACTAGAATTTCCCGACTAATCGGGTCATGTTGATTGCTGGGTAAAACTTGGTGTCACTACTATGTCTCTCGGAAGAGATAGACTAGCGGTCAGAATGTGGACGTGCCATGAAAATCGAGTGGCGATGCCGGCATGTGGGTTGACTCTCCGGAGAGATGCTACTCATGATCCTCGGGGAATGCCAACACAGGCCATCTCTAAGTCCAAGTTTATGAGACTCACGCCTTGGAGACTAGAAGAAGGACCAAAGTTAATCCGTAGAGTAGCGTTGAGCTCATCCCATTGCGCTCCTGAAGTTTACTTCAGTCGGTTTAATTGGATGTCCGGGTGGACGGTGACACATTTGAGGGGGCTCAACGAAACTGATACATCTCCAACGTATCTATAATTTATGAAGTATTCATGCCATGTTTATAAAAAATATATGGTTTTTGTACGATTTGAATGGAACAAAGCCGGACTGACGTTGTTGTCAACAGAACTACCGTGGTGTAGTTTTTTGTGCAAAAATAAAAGTTCTTGGAATGGCTGAAAATTTACGGCGATTATATGTGGACCAAAAGAGACCCCCGAAGCTTCGAGGAATGACCAGAAGCCTCACGAGGAAGCGAGAAACCTGGGAGGGGGACCTCCCCCATAGGACATGTGGAGCAGGCTTGTTGCTCCCTCCTGGCCCCCCTTGACGTGAAACCAACGCCAAAAATTCCTATAAATACCAAAAATCCCAGAAAGAAACCTAGAACTTCCGCTCCGCCACCGCAAGCCTCTGTGCCGAAGCGATCTCATCTGGAGGCCTTCTATGGCACCCTGCGAGAGGGGGAAATCATCATCGGAGGCCATCTTCATCATCCCGGTGGTCACCATGACAGGAGGGAGTAGTCCACCCTCGGGGTTGAGGGTATGTACTAGTACCTATGTGTTTGATCTCTCTCTCTCTCTCTCTCTCTCTCTCTTGTTCTTGATTTGGCATGATCTTGATGTACCGCGAGCTTTGTTAATATAGTTGGATCGTATGGTGTTTCTCCCTCTTTATCTTGTTGTGATGAATTGAGTTTTTACCTTTGAGGTTTCACTATTATCGGATTGAATACTTTTATGGATTTGAGAACACTTGATGGATGTCTTGCATATGAATACCCATGGTGACAATGTGGTATTATATTTATTCACTTGGTGTATGTTTTGGCACTCAACTCGCGGATTCCCGAGGTGACATTGGGGTAATATATGCATAGGGGTTTATGAACGTTTTCGTCCATGTTTCTCTGGTAGAAATCTTGGGGCACTCTTTGAGGTTCTTTGTGTTGGATCAAGTATTATGATTCTGAAATTGTTTGATGCGTATCGTATAATTAAATCATGGATACTTGTGGTGACATTGGAGTATTTAGGTGGCATTAGAGTTGGTTGATGCATATCATATGGTGTTATTTTAGTATGAACTCTTGGTTAGATCGATCGGGCTGAGGGTTTGTACCAGTAGATGTGTGTTTAATCTCTCTCTCTCATGTTCTTGATGCCACTATCTTGATGTATCGCGGGCTTTGTAAATATAGTTGGATCGTATGGTGTTTCTCCCTCTCTATCTTGTTGTGATGAATTGAGTTTTCCCTTTGAGATTTCGCTTTATCGGATTGAATATTTTATGGATTTGAGAGCACTTGATATATGTCTTGCATATGAATCCCCGTGGTGGCAATGGGGTATTATATTGATTCACTTGATGTATGTTTTGGCACCCAACTTGCGGATTCCCGAGGTGACATTAGGGTAATCTATGCATAGGGGTTGATGCACGTTTTCATCCTACTTTCTCCATAGAAATCTTTGGACACTCTTTGAAGTTTTTTGTGTTGGATTGAATATTATGAATCTTAAGTTGTTTGATGCATATCAAATAATCAACTCACAGATACTTGTGGTGACATTGGAGTATCTAGGTGACATTAGAGTTGGTTGATGTGTATCATATGGTGTTATTTTAGTATGAACTCTAGGTCTGTTAGTGAAACTTATAGGAATAGCTCAATAGATTTATCGGAAACGATAACTTTGAGGTGGTTTTGTACCCTACAAACAATTTCATTTTATGTTCTCCGCTCGATAAGAACTTTGGAGTGACTCTTTGTCGCGATTGCACTGGTGAAAGTATGAACTCTAGGCCTTGTTTTTAAGCATTGCAATACCGTTTGTGCTCCATTTTATCACTTGCTACCTTGCTGTTTTTATATTTTCATATTACGAAAACCTATTTCTACTATCCATACTACACTTGTATCACCATCTCTTCTTCAAACTAGTGCACCTATACAATTTTCCATTGTATTGGGTGTGTTGGGGACACAAGAGATTTCTCGTATTTGATTGAAGGGTAGTTTGAGAGAGGCATCATCATCATCCTACGCCTCCAACGGATTGATAAACCTTAGGTCATCCACTTGAGAAAAAATGCTATTGTCCTACAAAACTCCGCGTTTGGTGGCCCAACACGAGTCTATAAGAATAAGTTGTGTAGTAGACATCAAGTTTTTTTCTCGCGCTGTTGCCGGGGAGGTGAGTGCTTGAAGGTATATCTTTAGATCTTGCAATTGAATCTTTTAGTTTCTTGATTTATCACTAGTTTGATTTATAAAATAAAACTACAAAAATGGCACTTCCTCCATTTTTGTATACAAGGCCACTATGAAAAACACATTTTGCATCTATACAAGGCCACCAACAGTAATCGAGGCAAATATTAATGATGTTTTCTCGTACTAGTAACCCATGGTTTAATTACTAGCATGCATGTAGTGGATGATAATGACACCCTCAACTACTTCTCCCTCCTGGCCACTCAATTTCCTCTAATGTGCATGCACCCTATTAATTAATCCGGTAATCAAGAAAACAAATTGACATGTAAAGCACACATTAATTTTTATCTTGATACTTGTAATTTGAGTTTGTGGCCTTGTATATAAAAATGGAGGGAGTATTGAGGTTGCCTCACATACTTCATCTCTATAATGTCTTTCCTGATAATGATGGTTCAGAAAAATTGTCCCAAAGTGTTAGAAGAATAGTTCGATAAAATAGGCATAAACTCTTTGAATGATGAGCATGATTGCAATGTTGTTAGTATGAATTCTTTGAATATCCATGATGCTATTGATATGCAAGGTCATAAGCTTAGGATGCTATGTTTGATGAAGATGATATTTTTAGTCCCCCAAGATTTGGTGTGCAAATTTGTTATGATGATTGCATGCCTCCTATCTATGATGATTGCAATATTTATGAAAGTGGGTTTGGAAGAGTGCCAGCTTTAGATAATAATGATCCCACTATTTTGGAGGGTGTTGAATATTATTACAATGATAAAAGTGGATTAGGAGAGGTTATGACTTTATTTAGTAATGATTCCACTATTCCGGAAGAGGTTTCAATTGATTATTATGAGAACAAAGTTGCTATCTATGATGATTATTGTGATGAAACTTATGATATAAATAATAATGGTTACCATAGATTTTGTCATGATCATTTTAAGCTCAAATTGATTATGTAAAAAGTATCCCATGATAGTTATCTTGTCGAGTTTGCTCCCACTACTATTCATGAGAATAAATCTGCTTATGTGGAGAGTAATAAAATTTCTATGCTTGTGTATCATGAAAAGAATGCTTTATGTGATAGTTATATTGTTGAATTCATTCATTATGCTACCGAAAATTATTATGAGAGAGAAACATATGCTTTTACATATCTCAATAATATCAAGTTTCCTCTCTATGTGTTGAAAGTTATGAAGTCATGCTTGTTTTGCCTTCCTATGCTAGTTGATTCTTGCTCCCATAAATTGTTTGCTCACAAATTTCCTATGCACAAGAATTGGGTTAGGCTTAAATGTGCTTGCCATGTGATTCATGATGCTCCCGTTATGTTTCAATTCTTTACTTTTATGTGAGCATCATTGAAATCATCATGCCCAGCTAAAAAGGCATTCAAGAAAAATGCTTGTTGAGAGACACCCCAACATTTACCCCTACTATTTTTGTGTGTTCACATTATTAAGCTATTGTATCAATCATGTTTTATAGCTTTTGTTTCAATAAAGTTCCAAGTAAAGTCTTTGGGATAATGTGGATGATAGTTGACTCGATTCTGTGCAAAAACAAAAACTTTTATGCCAAGTTCTGGAATTACCATAATTCAATGGGATGTGATAAATTTCTAAAAATATACACATTATTTATAACAAATTTCCTACTTTGTTCTATTTTTTCAGAATTTTTGGAGCTACATAAGTATGGTCATTGTTCGAATCACTACATATTGTTTTGTTTTTGACAAATTCTGTTTTCAATGTGTAGTTTGCTTGTTTTATAGTTTCTGTGGCTTATATTGGTCAATATAAATTGTGGAAATGATATAGTACAGTAGAAATTATGTGGAAACGATTATGAATCTTTCCTTTGACGGTACCAAAGTGAATGATTTGCACTTTATCATACTAACCTATCTTACGTAGTTCCGTTAAGTTTTGTGTGAATGAAGTTTTCAAGTTTTGGGTGAGATATCGATATGAGGAGAATAAGAAGTGGCAAGAACCTAAGCTTGGGGATGCCCAAGGCACCCCAAGGTAATATCTAAGGAAGACCCAAGAGCCCAAGCTTGGGGATGCCCCAGAAGGCATCCCCTCTTTCATCTCAACAATATCGGTAACCTCACTGGGAGCTATATTTTTATTCGTCACATGATATGAGTTTTGCTTGGAGCGTCATTTTATTTTATTAGCATTTGCTTACAGTAAGCTATGACAAATTTTATATAGTGTGATAAATTTTTAGAATTTTTGGAGTTAAATAAGTATGAACCTTCTTGCGTCCTTTACAGACTACTCTGTTTAGATAGACTGTTATTATGTTTGCTTGTTTAATGATTCTATTTGAGGATAGGAGTACTAAATATGTAGGGGAATTTAGTTTGCAATGTTCAATATTAATTTTAGTCATTTTTTACAGTAGAGAATGATAAGGTTTTGCATTGATTTATACTAATTTATCTGACGAGTTCTTGTTGAGTTTTGTGTGGACAGAGTTTTTGAGATTTAGGGAAACTGTGATATGAGAGGAATTAAGGAGACACAAGAGCTCAAGCTTGGGTATGCCAAGGCATCCCAAGATAATATTCCAAAAAGTCTCAAGCATCTAAGCTTGGGGATGCCCTGATAGGCATCCCGCCTTTCTTCATCAACAATTATTGGTTAGTATCGGTTGAGCCTAAGTTTTTGCTTCTTTGCATGAGATGTGATATTCTTGGAATGTATTTCATATTTGTTTAATATTTGAATAAAATACTTAAGATCCAAAAAAAATTAAATGAGAGAGAGTCCTCACATAGCTACTTAATTATTTAACTAGTCATTGATCTTCACTTATACCTTTTTGGAGTAGTTTGTCATTTATTGTCATTCTTCACTTATAACCTATGAGTAAATTGTTGAATGAATTGAATATCATAAATTTGAGATTATATGTGCTTCATATACTTGTTTCATGCCTATTAGTAGTTTCACATTGGGTTTATAAAGTAAAATCTATAGAATCTTGACAATCACAATGTTGGTCATACAAGCAATTCATGAATGACTAGTATGAGGAGAGAACTTTCACATACAAATATGTTATGTTGGACATCTTTTATGATTGTGAATACCCATTAATTATTTTCATACTTGAGCAAATTAGTTGAAGTTGGACAAGGAAGACAACATAATGAGTTATCATTGCATATATATTTATAGAAGTTATATTGTTATGGATCCTCCAACATGTGGTGCTTGTTTACAATCTTTTGCTAGCCAAAATTTCTTTACTAGGCGGGAATACTACTTGTGCATCCAAAATCCCTGAGCCAAGTTTCTTCCATGAGTGTCCACCATACCTACCTATATACAATATTACCATGCCGTTCCAAGTAAATTTGCATGTGCCATCTCTACATCTTCAAATAAACATCTGTTTGTGTGCCCGTACCGCTCATGAAGCGGCAGGGGGTGGTCAGTATCTTCCATGCTAAGCGGGTTTTTCTCACTATGGGTGTTTATTCACTTGTCATTATGATAACCCACAAGTACAACGGATCGCAACAGTTTTCGAGGGTAGAGTATTCAACCCAAATTTATTGATTCAACACAAGGGGAGCCAAAGAATATTCTCAAGTATTAGCAGCTGAGTTGTCAATTCAACCACACCTGAAAGACTTAATATCTGCAGTGAATTATTTAGTAGCAAAGTAGTATGGAAGTAACGGTAATAATGGCAAAAGTAGCAGTAGCAGTTTTGTAACAATCGTAACAGTGGAAACAGAAAAGTAACTTAGCAAAGATCAATATGAAACGAACTCGTAGGCAATGGATCAATGATGGATAATTATGTCGGATGGCATTCATCATGCAATAGTTATAACATAGGGTGACACAGAACTAGCTCCAATTCATCAATATAATGTAGGCATGTATTACGAATATAGGCATACGTGCTTATGGAAAAGAACTTGCATGACATCTTTTGTCCTACCCTCCCGTGGAAGCGAGGTCCTAATGGAAACTAAGGGATATTAAGGCCTCCTGTTAATAAAGAACCGGACCAAAGCATTAGCACTTAGTGAATACATGAACTCCTCAAACTACGATCATCACCGGGAAGTGTCCCGACTATTGTCACTCTGGGGTTGCCGGATCATAACACATAGTAGGTGACTATAACTTGCAAGATAGGATCAAGAACACAAATATATTCATGAAAACATAATAGGTTCAGATCTGAAGTCATGGCACTCGGGCCCTAGTGACAAGCATTAAGCATAGCAAAGTCATAGCAACATCAATCTCAGAATATAGTGGATACTAGGGATCAAACCCTAACAAAACTAACTCGATTATATGATAAATCTCATCCAACCCATGACGGTCCAGCAAGCCTAAAATGGAATTGCTCATGCACGGCGGTGATCATCATGAAATTGGTGATGGAGGAAGGTTGGTGATGATGATAGCAACAATTTCCCCTCTCCAGAGCCCCGAACGGACTCCAGATCTGGTCTCCCGATGAAGAACAGGGGGTGACGGCGGCTCCATATCGTAAAACGCGATGAATCCTTCTCTCTGATTTTTCCTCCCCGAATGTGAATATACGGAGTTGGAGTTGAGGTTGGTGGAGGTCCAGGGGACCCACAAGACAGGGGGCGCGCCCAAGGGGGGTGGGCACGCCACCCTTGTGGACAGCCGGTGGGTCCCTCTCTGTTGATTCTTTCGCCAATATTTTTTATTTATTCCAAAAGTATTCTCTGTGAATTTTCAGGTCATTCCGAGAACTTTTATTTCTGCACAAAAATAACACCAAGGCAATATGCTGAAAATAGCGTCAGTCCGGGTTAGTTCCGTTCAAATCATGCAAATTAGAGTCCAAACAAGGGAAAAAGAGTTTGGAAAAGTAGATACGATGGAGACGTATAAACTCCCCCAAGCTTGACCCATTGCTTGACCTCAAGCAATTCAGTTGACAAACTGAAAGTGATAAAGAAAAACTTTTACAACTCTATTTGATCTTGTTGTTGCAAATATGTAAAGCTAGCATTCAAGTTTTCAGCAAATATTATGAACTAACCATATTCACAATAACATTTAGGTCTCACATTTACTCATATCAATGGCATAATCAACTAGCGAGCAATAATAATAAATCTCGGATGGCAACACTTTTTCAAAACAATCATGATATGATATAACAAGCTAGTATCTCGCTAGCCCTTTCTGAGACCGCAAAACATAAATGCAGAGCACCCCTGAAGATCAAGTACTAACTATACATTGTAGTTCATGGTAAAAGAGATCCAGTCACAGTCATACTCAATATAAATTAATAACAATGCATACAAATGACAATGGTGCTATCTAACTGGTGCTTTTTATAAGGGGATGATGGCTCAACAATAAAAGTAAACAGATAGGCCCTTCGTAGAGGGAAGCAGGGATTTGCAAAGGTGCCAGAGCTCGAGTTTTAAAACAGAGATAAATAATATTTTGAGCGGTATGCTTTCATTGTCAACATAACAATCAAGAGATCTCGGTATCTTCCATACTAGATACATTATAGGCAGTTCCCAAACATAAAGGTAAAGTTTATAATCCCCCACCACCAACAAGCACATTCCACGGCTGGTCTGAAACAACAGGTACCGTCCAACTAACAACAATCCTGGGGGAGTTTTGTTTGCAATTATATTTTGATTTGATTTGAGCATGGAACTGGGTATCCCGATTACCAGCCATTTTCTCATGAATGACGAGCGGAGTCCACTCATCGTGAGAATAACCCACCTAGCATGGAAGATACTGACAGCCCTCAGTCGCCACATGAGCAATTCGGGCATACAAAACGGATTATCATTTGAAGGTTTAGAGTTTGGCACATGCAAATTTACTTGGAACGGCGGGTAAATACCACATATAGGTAGCTATGGTGGACTCATATGGAACAACTTTGGGTTTATGGAAGTGGATGCACAAGCAGTATTCCCGCTTAGTACAAGTGAAGGCTAGCAAGGAATTGAGGAGCGGCCAACTAGAGAGCGACAACAGTCATAAACATGCATTGAGATTAACCAACATTGAGTGCAAGCATGAGTAGGATATAAATCACCATGAACATAAATATCGTGGAGGCTATGTTGATTTTGTTTCAACTGCATGGGTGAACATGTGCCAAGTCAAGCCACTTAAATCATTCAAAGGAGGATACCATCCTATCATACCACATCACAACCATTTTAAAAGCATGTTGGCGCGCAAGGTAAACCATTATAAACTCCTAGCTAATTAAGCATGGCACGAGTGACTATAATCTCTAATTGTCATTGCAAACATGTTTCATTCATAATAGACTGAATTAGGAATGATGAACTAATCACATTTACAAAAACAAGATAGGTAGAGTTCATACCAGCTTTTCCTCATCTCAATCATTTCATCATATATCTTCATTATTGCCTTTCACTTGCACGGCCGAACGGTGTGGATAATTATAATAGTGCACGTGCATTGGACTAAGCTGGAATTTGCAAACATTTATTCAAAGGAGAAGACAAGGTAATATGAGCTCTTTGTTAGATCAACAATAATGCAAATGAGAGCCACTAAACATTTTCATCGTGGTCTTCTCCTCTCGACCCCCAAAGAAAAGAATTTCAAAGAAACACACTGAAATGTTTTTGGAGTTTTTGTTTTCTAAAGAAAGTAAAACAAGAACGAGAAAAACTATTTACACGGGAAAGCTCCCAACAATCAAAAGAAGAATTAGAAATCTTTTTGGGTTTTATTTAATACTACTACTTAATAAAATGGAAAGGAAACCTAAAAAGAAACTAAAACTATTTTTTTGGCTATTCTCAAAGTTTTTCAAACACACACAAGAAGAAAGCGAGAAAAAGAAATAAACTAACATGGATAATACAATGAAAAAGTATGAACACCGACAACTGGAATGAGTGTGTGAACATGAAAGTAATGTCGGTGAGAAATACATACTCCCCCAAGCTTAGGCTTTTGGCCTAAGTTGGTCTAGGGCCACGACTGGCCCGGATTGTATCCGAAATCGTAGTTGGGGTTGTGTTGTGCAGCAGCAGCTACCGCTTGGCGAGATGCTTCATGGAGGCAAGCGGCCTCCTCTTCTCTCTCATACTCGTTTGCCTCCTCTTTGGTTATAAAATATCTCCCTTTTACTTGAAAGTTAAAGAAGGCAGGAGCAGGGTAATATGGACATCACGCTGTCTATCAAAGATTAGTCGGTACTGGAGGGACTATTCGTTCCTCTCAAGAAACTGGTAGTGTACCATAGCATTATAATCTAGAAAAGCAGGTGGCAACTCAATGTCATTCCCTCTTATGGGTATACCAAGATAATTAGCTAAACGAGTTGCATAAATCCTACCAAATAAATCTCCATCTTTATCATTAAGGTGTAACCTCCTCCCAATAATAGCCCCCGAGTTATATCGCTTATCACCTAACACCGCACACTTGAGGACACTAAGATCTGGAACGCAAAGGTGGCAATGCTCATGCTTACCATTAATGCATCTACCTATAAAGAGAGCAAAATAAGTATGGCAGGAAAGTGAATGCTCCCTATGGTAGCTTGTGTGATATTTCTAGTTTCTCCCATGGTGATGCTAGCAAGGAAATCATTGTATTCAGCCTTACGAGGCTGACTAAGAATACCCCATTGTGGAATTTTGCATGCATCACTAAAATATTCCTAGTTCATGGTATAAGATTTATCATAAAGATCAAACAGGACAATATGAGTATTGCGCTGGGATGTAAATTTAAACCTCCGCACAAAGGAATCGGTGAGGTGATAGTATTGTCGGCACTTATCTGACATAAAGTCGTCAAGGCCGGCATTTTGTACATATGTATCGAACTCATCCTTGAAACTTGCATGAACCATGAATTCATCCGACGACCATTCACAAGGACGCACTTGAGCTTCCCTTGGTGGTTCAAGGTCCGGCTCACGTATCGCGAGCCTCGGTGCTTGCTTCCTCAAGGAGCCACCTTGGTACATTTTCCTAAACATTCTTCTTCCTCTGAAAAATTTCTAAAAATTTTAGTAACTCAAAATGAAAGTGAACCAAACTCAACAAGATTAATAGCAACTACTCCCACAAGTGCCTAGAGGCTATATCATGCATCAAAACTACTTTGAACCATATAAATTTGACATGCAAGCTCAAGAACAAGGTCACCACAGCAGCAAAAATTTGCAGTAAATAAAGCACGAGAACAAAAACTATTGGACCATTGAAGGAGTCACATACCGAAGGACAATCCCCCAAAATAGTTTTGCAAATGGAGGTTTGCACAAGGAGATCGAAAATGACAGCAAGATGAGCAAGAATACGGGTTTGAGCTACGGGATTATTTTTTCTGAAGGAACACAAAGTGGATGGGTGCTGGAATAAGTGAAGGGGACCTACCTGGGACCTACAAGGTAGGGGGCGCACCCAGGGGGTAGGGCACGCCCTCCACCCGTGTGGCCCACTCGTGTAGCCCCCTGGTGCATGTTCAGTGCCAGAAATTCTAAAATCTATATCTACTATTAAAGTGAATAGATATTCTTGGTTTGGTTCCACTTTGTTTCGTTCCGTTTTGAGTTTTTTTGAAAAGGTTACACACAACATTATTAGTACACATGACACGTATAGCCATGATCACGTACTAGAAAAAAAGTACTAGGCATGTCCCTACGTCCGGACTCTAAAACACCTATAGCCATGGTCACGTATACATATATTAGGAAAAAAAGATGTACTAACCACATCCGAACTCTAAACGTAAAAGGGAAAGTACAAACATATGTATACAAGGAATAGCAAACCGAAGACAATTCTTCACTCGGTCAAAAAAGGGTA
Organism: Triticum aestivum; assembly: GCF_018294505.1. Classification (NCBI taxonomy): domain Eukaryota; kingdom Viridiplantae; phylum Streptophyta; class Magnoliopsida; order Poales; family Poaceae; genus Triticum; species Triticum aestivum. Next base: position 56,141,857 of record NC_057806.1, on the reverse strand, counting down.
AGGCACATAATAACATTATCTGTGCTACAATGGACGTCCTCTCTTGAATTGGCTGTTCACAAAGCCAACTATTTCATGATAGACTTCCACTTTCTTTTCCCAGATAGACTCCCACTTATACACGTCTGTGTTGCTATATTTTTGCATGGTCATAGCTGTGTTATAGAAAATTAGAGGTCATAGGTCACCATACATCTAAAAAATGAATATATTATTTTTATTTGTATACTTTCAGCATAAAAATATGGTCCATTGATCTTAATTTTACGCCCCCACGAAAAAAGATCTTGATTTTTACGGTTGAGATTAAAAGATAGAAATTCAAAAAAAATAGAAAAAGTTAGTCATAACTATAGTTATGTACACATGAATTTAAGTTAGCATGTGCAATCTATACCTACTATTAAAGGGAATAAATATTTTTGGTTTGGTTCCGCTTTATTTCGTCCCATCTTGAGTATTATTATTTTTTAAACTACCAGCAACTACTGGCTTTTTATATTGTGAGGTAGGGAGCAATATTTACAAGGTCGTACCCACGGTCTGAAGGAATAAGTTCAGAGAAAAGAATGAGGCTCTAGGGAACACAGTGGGTAGGGCGCTCTCTCACATCGGAACCCCAAAGGTGTGCTGCATGCATCTTGCTCCCGCCAGTCTCCATGATTCCAAGGATCCCCAAACTTCCCGGAGGATGGTCGAGGGCGTGGCTATCTTCTTCTGGAACACTCTGCGGTTGCATTCGAGCCAAATCTCCCATGAGATGAGTATGGTGAGAGACCGGACACCTTTCTGATGCTCAACAGATGTGGTGTTGAGGATATGAGACCAGAATGTCTCTGAGCGGTTGCTATCCCGCCAAGTGTTCGGGTCGAGGGTGGCGCAGCCGTACCTGCCGGCGGTAGTGCTACAGATCCGCCACGCCTCTGGGCAGTGCCATAGTAGGTGAACTGAGGTTTCTGGGTTGCGAACACATAGCGATGATGAAAATTGAAAATGTAGAGATGGCACTTGGACATGATCCTCTCCTCCCTGTCCTCCTCCTCCTCTCTCTCTCACTCACTCTCTGCATTATGCGTAATGGCACATGCAACAACAGTTCACACCAGTTTTGAGTATTTTTATGTGCACTATTTTTTAGTTTTGTCCGTTTGTGACAAACATACGTGCAAACAAAGAAAACCGGGACAATATGAACGAAACCAGGATGTACCTTTAAAGGAAACTTAATTGAAACAAAAGCGAAGTGGCCGGCCACACGTCGTAAACTGACCCAAAAAATATACATGGGAGTCCGAACTAGCTACGAGCTGTAGGGTGCCGGCTAGCTTGATTCTTTCCCAGCTAAACACATGAGTACATGTCAAGCAGGCTGGTGGATCGATTCGGGGCGACTACATGGCTCGATTAATTGCTCCCTGAGAACTTGCACGTGATTCAACTAACATGTGCACAACTCTAGCTTCAATGATTCAAGTCAGTCTTTTATTAATAGCTGCTTGATTTTTCTTTTCTGCTTTTCCTATTCGAGCGTCCATGCATCAGGTTTTCATAGCTAAACTGACTACACAATAAGTAATTGTTTTATAAGGAGGAGAAAATGAGGTATTTTCATATTCCTGCAATTCCCTTTTTTCACTGGCTCATGTATTTCTATGTGACATGATATGGATTTTGCATAACTCGAAACATGCTAGAGAAATATTTTGCAAGGATTGGGATCCTCTCAGTGCAATGCAGATTAGCATGCATGTTATCATTCTTTGTTCATCTTCAAGGATGATTACCTTTTTCTTGCTCATCTTCAAGGCCAAAATCATATTATTATTTTCATCATGCTTTCAGGAAAACTGATACTTACTTATGCTAATTTGCATATCTTGTATATGCAAATGAGTAACTGAACAACTACCCGTGCAAGCTCACATTGATCAATCAAGGTTAGCTTTTCTATAGTATTGATTGTTGAATAGTCATGCAAAGTAGCCTTTTGCAAAGATGGTGAAAGCACCCAATTTTTATTCATCTGGAAATAATTGATGTGTATCATAAATCAAATTATCTCTTATGTTCTAGGCCTGTTTAGGCTTAAATCATCACTTGCTTACTGGGATAGGAGAGTGAGGTGATTCTTTCTCCTCTTGCAATGTACAAACATATTTAGGTGGCACTTTCGGATGTTATTATGCCATGATGACGGTAGTTTCGATGGACAGTGGGCACAATAATTTCTCTCCTGCTGCAACGCACAGGCATATGTGCTAGTATTCTATAAAAAATCATACTAAATTTTCAGGGCATTTGCAGAACTTTTATTTTTGGGACATTTTTTATTGCACAGATAATTCTGAAAATAGACAGAAAATACTATTTTTGCTTTATTTAATCTAAATAACAGAAAGTAAAATGTAGGTATATAAAATTGTGCTTTATAAATTCATCCATCTCATGCCCATCAAAAGGAATCCATTAACAAGGTCGATCAGGTCTTATCAACAAACTTCTTTCGAATAACATGAAACCGGAGAATTTTTGAATAACACTAGGTTACCTCAACGGGGATACACATGTCCCCAACAATAAGAATATCATATTTCTTTTCGACAGTAGGAAGAGGAAATTCAAAACCTCCAATAGTAATAGTTGTAAATTTTCCAATAGAATTGATACTATGAACTTAAGGTTGTTTCTTCGGAAAGTGTATCGTATGCTCATTACCATTAACATGAAAAGTGACATTGACTTTGTTACAATCAATAACATCCCCTGTAGTATTCAAAAAGGGTCTACCAAGGATGATCGACATACTATCGTCCTCGGGAATATCAAGAATAACAAAGTTCGTTAAGATAGTAATGTTTGCAACCACAATAGGCACATCCTCACAAATACCGATGGGTATAGCGTTTGATTTATCAGTCATTTGCAAGGAAATTTCAGTAGGTGTCAACTTATTCAATTCAAGTCTACAATATAAAGAGAAAGGCATAACACTAATATCGGCTCCAAGATCACATAAAACACTTTTATTGATTGTTTGATTTTTGGTGTGGTTGCTTGAGTGCAATTGAGTGAAATTTGAAAATTTTGAAAGTTAAATGAGAGGGAATAAAATGACTTTCCCAAACTTTCACTTTGCATTTTGATCTCCATGAATTCAAATTATTTTCATCACAAAACCCCGGAGAGAAGATGACATGACTTCTTCCATTTAAATAAATGTAAGGGGTTTAAAAAGATTTGAATTTTATTTGGAAATATTTTTTCCAATTCAGAAACTTTAAGCAACTCAATGATTTTCATGAGAAAAGATAAAATGACTTCTTCAAATCATATGAAATATGAGTTGGGAGTTTAAAAGAATCAAATTGAAAGTCCCCTTTTGAAATTATTCTCATTTTGGAGTTATTTGGATTTTATTCAAATTATTTTTCTCCAAAAATAAAATATAGGAAAATTAGGATAAAATGATTCCCTACATTAGAAAATTGGAGAGAAATAAATTTGAATTCATTTTGGTATTTTTAAAATAATTTATATGAGGCTTTATTGCAGTAGTAGCACTGTTGGATTTATTTGAATTTTTGTAGATTTTATTTGATGCTAGAGAAATGTTCATTTTATAGAAAATCTTTTTCTAAAATTTTTGATATATTATATGCCTATATAATATTTTTGTTTCTTTTGTTTTTTGTTATTTTCGTTTGTCTGTAAAAAAATCCACCGACTAGTCCGGCGCAGCTCGCCCGCCAGGACGCAGCCCAGCGCAGCTCGCCCGTAGCCTCCGTCCCCGAGCGGGACTCCGCTCGGATTCCGCCGTCGTGAGCGCCCCGGACGCCGCCTCTCTGTTGCCCCTCCTCCAAGCTTCGCGCCGCCTCCTCCCGCATAAAAAAGGTGAGGCCCCCTGCTCTCTCTTCCCTCCCAAGCCGCCGCCGCCGGATCTTGCCACCAGCGCACCCGCCGCTCCGCGCCGCCTCTCCCTGTGCGCCTCGCCGTCTTTCCCGACGACCGGAGCCGCCTACCACTGCCCCGCACCAACGCCGCCCGCGCCATCGCTGGAAACCGCCGCCGCCGACCCGCCGACCGAACCGGTATAACCGCTGCTTCGACCCGGTTTATTTAGGGTTTTCTTGGTTTTTCTTTTAAAACCGGTTTTCTTATTTAATCTGGTTAGTTAGTAAACATTTTCCAGTTATTAGTTTTAGTGAATGAATTCGTTGTTTAGTCCTAAACAGTGAATGTTTGTATTTTAGTTTCTGTTATCGTGGCCAGGGACCTAGGTGTAATTATTTTATTTAGTAGTCTAGCCCCTAATCTTCAAACCTTCACAACTTTTACACCGTTGATCCAAATCCAACGAAACCAACGCCCACTTCTTCGTCATGATCTCCTATTTCCAGTAAAACAACTTAAACATGTTTTTGAAAGTTTAAAATTTGGTTTCAAATAGATTTGAATTCAAACTTCTTTTGTTCATAACTTGAGTTTTATAACTCCCATTTAATTGATTCTTTTTGTGAATCGAAGCTCTTGACCTAAACTTTCTGATGGGCCAAATCCCCCTAATTTTGGTACCGTTAGAAATTGTTTTATGTTGAAGAGTTAATTGCCTGTTTTCAAAGTTTTCCGAGATCTTTTCTTAGATTCTTTTGCATGATTGCTTATGAGTGGTTACTATTGTTTGTTTACGATAGATAGACTAGAGTGTGACGAGTAGAACTATCAGGAGTTATGAGTGCAAATCATTTTCATCAACAGTACAAGGCAAGTTCACACTTTGATCATATTTTTCCTACCCAGTTTTTACGCATTAGTTTCACCCTCAAACATTGCATGAGTAGGATTTGATAACATGAGTTTGGGAAGTAGTTGATGAGGTAGGAACCTACTGTCTTATATTCAAACCTCTGGGTGTTACTACGTTATGCTTACTGCTATGCTATGATCGTAGACGTGGATTGGTTTGTGAGATTCATGAAAGATGTGAGAGTTATTTATATCTAAGGATTAACTTAAGGTGGCTACTTTAATACACATCTGGGTGGATTGGTTGGGGCACCCTGAAGCATCCAGTGGTTTGCCCGATGTAGGATCGAAAGTATGTCTAGAGGGGGGTGATTAGACTACTTGAACAAATAAAAATCTGGCATTTTCCCAATTTTAGTTCTTGGCAGATTTTAGCAACTTAGCACAAACAAGTAATCAACCTACACATGCAATTCTAAGAGTATAGCAGCGGAATGTAAAACAATTGCATATGAAGGTAAAGGAAGGAGTTTGAGGGAGCAAACACAATGTTGACACGGAGATTTTTGGCGTGGTTCCGATAGGTGGTGCTATCGTACATCCACGTTGATGGAGACTTCAACCCACGAAGGGTAACGGTTGCACGAGTCCACAGAGGGCTCCACCCACGAAGGGTCCATGAAGAAGCAACCTTGTCTATCCCACCATGGCCGTCGCCCACGAAGGACTTGCCTCACTAGGGTAGATCTTCACGAAGTAGGCGATCTCCTTGCCCTTACAAACTCCTTGGTTCAACTCCACAATCTTGTTGGAGGCTCCCAAGTGACACCTAGCCAATCTAGGAGACACCACTCTCCAAGAAGTAACAAATGGTGTGTTGATGATGAACTCCTTGCTCTTGTGCTTCAAATGATTGTCTCCCCAACACTCAACTCTCTCTCAAAGGATTGGATTTGGTAGAAAGAAGATTTGAGTGGAAAGCAACTTGGGAAGGCTAGAGATCAAGATTTGTGTGGTTGGAATGGAATATCTTAACCTCAACAAAAGTGTAGGTGGTTCTCTCTCAGAAAATATGTATTGGAAGTGTAGGTGGTTCTCTCTCAGAAAATATGTATTGGAAGTGTAGGCATGTTTTGATGGCTCTCTCCTCGAATGAAGAGTGGGTGGAGGGGTATTTATAGCCTCCACACAAAATCTAACTGTTACACACAAATCACCAAACTCGGTGGGACCGAATCATGAAACTCGGTCAGACCGATTTAGTTCAAATTGTGAACGTTAGGATTCTCGGTGGGACCGACATGTCAACTCGGTGGGACCGATTTTGTTAGGGTTAGGGCATAACGTAATCTCGGTGAGACCGATTACACAAACTCGGTGAGATCGATTTTGGTAATGGACTAACAGAGAGTTGATCAGGCAAACTCGGTGGGACTGATTCGCTCATCTCGGTTGGACCGAAGTGTTACGAAAGGGAAACAGAGAGTTTATATTGCAATCTCGGTGGGACCGATCGCTCATCTCGGTTGTGTTATGAAAGGAAACAGAGAGATTACAATCCCATCTCGGTGAGACCGAGATCCCTATCGGTGAGACCGAAAAGGTTAGGGTTTCTGGCAGTGGCTATGTCAACTGAACTCGGTGGCACCGGATAGAAAGAATCGGTGGGGCCGAGTTGGATATTTGGTGTGGGACATATTTGGAAGTGAGAAAGTAGTGGAAGATTTTGGAGCATATCACTAAGCATTTAGAGCAAGCACCTCATTAAGCAACACATCATCCCTTCTTAATGGTATTGGCTTTTCCTATAGACTCAATGTGATCTTGGACCACTAAAATAGAAAATGTAGAGTCTTGTACTTTGAGCTTGAGCCAATCTTTTATCCTTAGCATGTTGAAGGGTCCACTTTCTAATCCATGCCATGACAACCATTGAGCTTTCCTGAAATATTCATCTTGGAATAGCATTAGCTCAATGAGCTATATGTTGTTAGGAATTACCAAAACCACCCAGGGATAGTTGCACTTTCAATCTCCCCCTTTTTGGTAATTGATGACAACATATAGATCAAAGCTTCGATAAATGATAAATAAGATTGAAAAACATCGTTGCTTTGAGAAGTATGTGATAAGCAAGAGCTCCCCCTAAATTTGTGCATTATTTAAAAAATTTCTTTTGAATGCAAATGCACAATCGATTAGGATCATGGGTTACTCTTCCATGTCACATACATCTTGGTGGAGCGCTCAAAATGATAGAGATTAAAAGCATGCACTCATCACCAAGCAAGTGAATGATCATATAAGAGATATAAAAGATAGCATCATTCAACCAAACATTAAGGGTAGCATATGATCAAACACATGATCAACAAGTATCTCACAAGTAGCTCACACAGTAGCTCACACAAGCACATAATAAAGTTTCAAACAAAATAGCAAGAGAGAAAAAAGACCAACACTCTCTCTCAAAGCCTATGATCTGTACATTTTCTCCCCCTTTGGCAACAAGTTACCAAAAAGTTCAAAAATGCATACTGCTAAACGACTCTCAGGCTTGATCTTCGGGAGGTGGTGTAGAGAGAACTCCAAGGACGAAGGCTTCCGATGAAGTAGTTGGAGATGATGGAGTGGGTGCTGGAGGTGGCACTGGAGCTGTGGCTGTTGGTGCTGACACTGAAGCTCGAGTATCTGTCACAGGCACTACAACAGACCTTGGACCTCGTGGCACACGCTTGAAAGCATCAGTAGTAGACTTGCCCTTCCTCTCCTCTACTTCCTCCTGTAGCTGCTCAACTGCAGTTTGGATCTTAGTTACCTTGACATCTAGATCATAGAACTTCTGCTCAACGATCCTCTCCAAACTCTCCTGGTTCTTAGTCAGGATGGCCAAGCCCTTCTTAATCCTCAGGGTGGATTGGATCAGATATCCAAGTTGATCTTGTTTGGATTTCAAGAACACTTGAGATGCCTCTTCAACAGTTGGCATCTTTGCAGCTTTCTCTGCCTTTGCCTTCTCTCTCTTCTCATGTGCTTGAGTTGAAGATGGTTCATTTTTATCCATCACCATAGTGTTATCCTCAAATTCAGGATAGATGGGCAGGTGCTCCTTGTCCAAAAGATATGTGCATGTGCCCATCTTTGAGTTAATGAGCTCCTGAATGTGTGGAGCATACCCACAACTCCTCTTCTGATCCGCAGCAGTCCTCTTGATTGTCTCAACAATCAGGCTCATGACCTTGAACTTCTGTGGAACATCAAATATGTGCAGCAAGTTTATAGCATGTCCTCTGATCATCTTGTGATCACCTGACTTGGGTAGCACTGTGTGCCTTAATATCCAGTTTATGGTAGGCAGACCAGACAACAAGTAGTGGACAGATCCAAACTTGTGTGTATCCAAGGCAGCATCTGGGATCTCCTTGTACATGTTGGTCATAGTGTTGTGGTCTTTCTTCTTCTCTGCATAAACATCCAAGTCATCCTCATGTTCCTCAGGAGCATTTATAAGCTTGGTCCACTCATCGACTATGGATTGGTACCTAGTACCCTCAGACATCCATACAGTCTTCCCATCTGGATAAAAGTGGGTAGTGGAGTAGAACTGCATGATTAGCTCATCATTCCACTTGCTGAGCTTTTATGCAATGAATTCATCAACTCCATATGCCTTAAAACTGTCATACACTTCAGGATAGTGATATTCATTCTTTTGGATGTACTCCTAGTCTACCCATTTCATATCACACACAATGGGCTTCTTGTCAAGCAACATTGTCTGATAGAAGTCCTGTTGTTCCTTAGTGTGAAACCTGTAGTCCACAACAGTTCTTCTCCTGATAGCATATGGATCAGACTCTCTCCATATTCTCAATCCTGCATCCTTCCTGATTTTCATGTTTTCTGCAACTGGATGTGCATCATTGTGGTCAGGGATCTTGGGTTTCAGCTTCCTTAGCACTTGAGTTTCATCTTCTTCAGCAGCTTGTTCTTTTCCTCAGCAGAAATGTTTCTAGTTCTTCTCTTGGGCTTCTGAGCTGGAGCAGCTGCCTTTGGAGCAGCTTTGGGCTTAGATGGAGCAGCCCCTAATCTGATTGCATCTCCCATGAGCTTTTGAGCTTTGGGTGCTGGTGCATCATCCTCTTCTTCTTCAACATCATCTCTCATAATTGATGATCTGCCAAGCACTCTGGCAGTGGTCTTCTTGACCCTTTCCTTCCTTTTCTTGCCTTCTCCAACTGCCTCTTCAGATGGCTTGGAGGTTTCAGCAGTGGATGCTCTGGCCTTAAACATGGGGACTCTCTTTGCTGGTGCCTTCTTATGCATCCCTGGCTTGACTGTAGCAGCTGAGTCATACTCCTTTTTCAGCACCTTTTCCTTGGAGCTGACTTCTTCCTCAACAGCCACATAATCCTCATCCTTTGAATCTGAGGTCTTCTTCTTTCTTGTTCTGGTGGCTGCCTTTGGAAAGTTACTTGGTGTGCTCCTGCTGCCATCATCAGATGAACTGGAGGGACTAGTGCCCTCACTCAGTTGAACCTGCTCCTTAGACTTGTTTTGGCTATCACTTTGGTCAGACATCATGCACGCAAACTGTCAGCAGACCTTGTGAATAGATTATAGATGAGGTAGAGTAGATGAGCATCACAAAGTACATGAGTTTTGCAAAATAATTGACTCAAAAACTTAGTTTTCGTTCTTCACAGAAAGCATTTCAGATCTACCGATTTGTAAACTCGGTGATACCGAAGCAGGTTTTGGAACCTAAACTAGTGAACTCGGTCAGACTGAGTCATAGTTTGGTGGCACCGAGACTGCTAGGGTTTCACAGAGAATTGAACTCAGTCACACCGATTTGCAATTTTCGGTCAGACCGAAAATGTGTGTGCTCTGGCCTAAACCAAAATCGATGAGACCGATTTCTACAACTCGGTCGGTCCGGGATGAATTCGGTGGAGACCTAACCCTAAATTTTCAAATCAAAACTAACCTACATGATGTTTTTGCTGGACAGGATGATTTCATTTGTGGCAAGAATCATGGCAAAGCACGGTGCTAAGAATCGGAGTTAAGGATTAGCACAATGATCAAGTTCGTACCCTAGTTCAGCGATGAACTTGCTACGGCGGCAACGGCGGTGAAGATTTCCGTTGACGGCGGCAGAGACCAGCGACAGGATGTCGCTGGCGACAAGAGGACGATCTGGAGACCCGAGGAGGCAGAGTATGTTATGTGCGGGCGAGGACGTTCGGAATTTTTTCCAAATTTTGGCCTGTCAGTATATATAACCTGACCCTGTCGGTGTGACCGAGTGGAACAACTTGGTGGCACAGAGATGCAAAACTGCAGGCAGTTACTGCAATTCGATGTGACCGAAAGGTTCTAATCGGTTGCACCGAGATTGAAAAACCCTAGATCAACTTAGTGACTCGGTAGGACCGAAAAGGATGAATCGGTCAGACCAAGATGCACAAAGAGGTATTGGAGGTTTAAGTCTATGATGAATCGGGAACTCCGAGTGCTCCTCACACAGAGTGGTTCGAATCCGACTTGATCAAACTTTATGATGTAGCATGAATAGAGTTTGAGACGAGAAAAGCATAGATAGCTAGAGGGAGTTCTTAGGCATTCTTGTCCATACATTTGGCAGAAGAGAAAGAGCCAAACAATCAAACCAACAAATGGATGTCCTCGAATGAGTAAAATATGCAACCAACATGCTCACACAATAAAATGGCAAATGAAATATGTGACAAAGCATGCACAAGCACTCTAGCATCTATGAAGCAATTTGGCGATGACTAGGTCATCTATATATGAGTATATTAACTTAGGAGTCAAATGATAACATTTGATCATAGGTCATACTCATCGTTTAAGCACAAGTGGGGTTACCACTTTTACATAAAGCATTGTTGTGTTCACACCATTAGAGTTGCTTTAGCTCAATTGGTTAGAGTAAAGCTCCCCCTAGATGTGATATCCCCCCTAAGAGGGATGAACAAACCTTGGGTTTGTCGATGATGACTTCATGTAGGTGTTGAAGATGTAGATGCTCAATGTTGATGTAGATCATTTAGAGAAATCCTTTGGAGCGAGTTGCACTTTCAATACCTACACAGGTTCCCACAAGGAACAAACAAGGATATCCATAGACATAGAGTGATGCATACACAAGATGATGTCCATGAAAGCATTAGGTTACCTTGTCCCTTGTCTTACCAACAAGAGGGTTTGTGACTCCTTGAACTAGTGCAGGATATGGAAGTTGTTTGCACTTGTCCTTGCCAAAATGATAAGAGTGAAGTATGTTGGCGGAGTCACCCTCAAGAACTCTCTAGTTCTTCTTCTTCTGGATCCACATCATCTTGATGGGAACCCTTGGAGTTGTAGTTGTACTTGATGAAGTAGAACTTGATGTGGTCTTGGGAACCCACTTGACCAAGGCCTTGGGTGCTTCTTCAAATGCATCAATCTCCTCTTGAAGCTTGTCCTTGCCTTTTTGCTTGTGGTCTTGTGGTGGAAGATCATCTTGAGCTTGTGTTCCTTTGAAAGAAGTAGGATCATACTTCTCTTATTGAGGAACAAACTTCGTCTTGGGGTATTGATCTTCTTCCCACTCAACTCCATTGGCATTGAACTTTCGTTCAAAAGCAACACCTTGATTCTTCCGGTGTCTTCCTTGCTTGCGTACAATTTCTTCAAATTGCTTACTCCCGGCAAGGCTCTTGTAAACAACTTTCTCTATAATTCCCTTCAATAAGCTATTTTCTTGCTCAAGTGTAACTTGGCTAAGAGAATCATTAGTGGAATCAAGAGAACTACTAGAAGCAACAATATTGGATTTAGCATGATTGTTGTTACTACTAGATGAAGAATCTTTCTTGTTCTTGTTACTAGACTTGACTTGAGGCATGTAAGTAGACAAGAGTAAACGCTTGGCAATGTAAGAAGAACTTTTCTTGCGAAGATCATCATTGATTGCCTTTAAAAACTCATGCTCTTGCTCAAGGTTAAGCTTTTCAAAGCGTAGCTTATCATGAATCTTTAAAAGTTCTCGATGATTTTCCAAGGTAGTTTCATGAGCTAACTTAAGAGTGTTTGGTTCTTTAGTTAGACACTCAATCTCGTTCTTATCACCATCATTCATTTTATCTTGATTATCATGATTAATTGACGTTTCATCATAGTATTCATCACTAGAGTTGTCAACAAGTAAATCATCATCACCTAGCAAATCATCTTCATCACTATTTAAATCAACATACTCGGGATGTGTTACCTTTGAACCTTTGGCCATGAAGCACCTTCCAATTCCTTCATTTGTTGAGTCAAATATGTCATAGGAGTTGGTTGACACAAGTGCTTGACTGGCAACACCTTCATCTTGAGTATATTCGGAGTCGGAGTGATAACTTCTTTCGGAGTGATTGTCGGAGTCGGAGCCGGATATCCATTCACCAACATGAGCTTGATGTCTTCTTTTTGTGTAGCTCCTTGATGACTTTCCTTTCCTTTCCGAATCCTTGCTTCTCCGAGAGGGTTTTCGTTCATAATGATCATCTCTACTCCTCCTTTCTCTTGGTGGTGATTCTTCTCTTCTACTTCTTCTTTTGGGAGAATCTTCTCTTCTTTTGTAGGGAGCCATACACTCATTGGAGTAGTGTCCAGGCCTTCCACAATTGTAGCAATTATGCTCACAACTAGAAGATCTTTTGTCATTGTAGGACCTTGACTTGGAACTTCTTTCTTTGCTTCTACTCTTGTATAACTTGTTGAAGTTCTTCACCATTAGGCTGAATTCTTCATTGAAGGTTTGTTTCTCACTTGATGATGTGGGAGCATCACATGAGGCTTTGTAAACACCACTTGACTTGTTCTGAAGCTCTTCCTTATCCTTGAGTGACATCTCATGAGCAACAATTCTTCCAATGGCTTCCGTTGGCTTGAGATCTTTGTAATTGGGCATCATTTGGATCAATGTGCACACGGTATCATATTTTCCATCCAAGGCTCTTAGGATCATCTTGATGATGAACTTATCGGTCATCTCTTCACTTCCTAAGCCGGCAATCTCATTTATGATGAGAGCAATCCTAGAATACATTTCAGAGACACCTTCACCATCCTTCATTTTGAACTTGTCAAGTTGACTTTGAAGCACATCCAATTTGGATTCCTTGACGGAGTCGGTACCTTCGTGCATATCAATCAAAGTATCCCAAATTTCCTTTGCATTCTCAAGACAGCTGATTTTGTTGAATTCTTCGGGGCATAATCCGTTGAAGAGAATATCACAAGCTTGAGCATTGTATTGTAGCATCTTCAACTCTTCCGTGGTAGCTTCACGGTTTGGTTCTCTCCCATCAAAGAATTCACCTTGCAAGCCAACACACACAATAGCCCAAACGGCCGGGTTATGTCCAAGAATATGCATTTTCATCTTATGCTTCCAACTAGCAAAATTTGTACCATCAAAGTAAGGACCTCTACGGCGGTAATTTCCCTCGCTAGACTCCATACTCTCCTAGGTTGTGAAACCAAGGCTATGACCACCAAAAGCTATGGAAATCAAAGCAAATGGAGACCAAAGCTCTGATACCACTTGTAGGATCGAAAGTATGTCTAGAGGGGGTGATTAGACTACTTGACCAAATAAAAATCGAGCCTTTTCCCAATTTTAGTTCTTGGAAGATTTTAGCAACTTAGCACAAACAAGTTATCAACCTGCACATGCAATTCTAAGAGTATAGCAACGGAATGTAAAACAATTCATATGAAGGTAAAGGGAGGAGTTTGAGGGAGAAAACACAATGTTGACACAAAGATTTTTGGCGTGGTTCTAATAGGTGGTGCTATCATACATCCACATTGATGGAGACTTCAACCCACGAAGGGTAATGGTTGCGCAAGTCCACGGAGGGCTCCACCCACGAAGGGTCCACGAAGAAGCAACCTTGTCTATCCCACCATGGCCGTTGCCCACGAAGGACTTGCCTCACTAGGGTAGATCTTCACGAAGTAGGCGATCTCCTTGCCCTTACAAACTGCTTGGTTCAACTCCACAATCTTGTCGGAGGCTCCCAAGTGACACCTAACCAATCTAGGAGACACCACTCTCCAAGAAGTAACAAATGGCGTGTTGATGATGAACTCCTTGCTCTTGTGCTTCAAATGATAGTCTCCCCAACACTCAACTCTCTCTCATAGGATTGGATTTGGTAGAAAGAAGATTTAAGTGGAAAGCAACTTGGGAAGGCTAGAGATCAAGATTTATGTGGTTGGAATGGAATATCTTAACCTTAACACAAGTGTAGGTGGTTCTCTCTCAAAAAATATGTATTGGAAGTGTAGGCATGTTCTGATGGCTCTCTCCTCGAATGAAGAGTGGGTGGAGGGGTATTTATAGCCTCCACACAAAATCTAACCGTCCAAACTCGGTGGGACTGAATCATGAAACTCGGTCAGACCGATTTAGTTCAAAATGTGAACGTTAGGATTCTCGGTGGGACCGACATGTCAACTCGGTGGGGCCTATTTCGTTAGGGTTAGGGCATAACGTAATCTCAGTGAGACCGATTACACAAACTCGGTGAGACCGATTTTGGTAATGGACTAACATAGAGTTGGTTAGGCAAACTCGGTGGGACCGATTCGCTCATCTCGGTTGGACCAAAGTGTTATGAAAGGGAAATAGAGAGTTTACATTGCAATCTCGGTGGAACCGATCGCTCATCTCGGTTGGACCGAAGTGTTACGAAAGGAAACAGAGAGATTACAATCCCATCTCGGTGAGACCGAGATCCCTATCGGTGAGACCAAAAAGACTAGGGTTTCTGGCAGTGGCTATGTCAACTGAACTCGGTGGTGCCGGATAGAAAGAATCAGTGGGGCCGAGTTGGATATTTGGTGTGGGGCATATTTGGAAGTGAGAAAGTAGTGGAGGGTTTTGGAGCATATCACTAAGCATTTAGAGCAAGCACCTCATTAAGCAACACATCATCCCTTCTTAATAGTATTGGCTTTTCCTATAGACTCAATGTGATCTTGGATCACTAAAATAGAAAATGTAGAGTCTTGTACTTTGAGCTTGAGCCAATCTTTTATCCTTAGCATTTTGAGCGGTCCACTTTCTAATCCATGCCATGCCAACCATTGAGCTTTCCTGAAATATTCATCTTGGAATAGCATTAGCTCAACGAGCTATATGTTGTTAGGAATTACCAAAACCACCTAGGGATAGTTGCACTTTCACCCGGGCACCCGGAGAACCCAGTGCTTGCCCAAGGGGATCCCGGAGTACCCGTGTGATCACCCTATGAAATGCCACCCAGGCTCAAAGGGATCATAATATTATTCATGCTAGAAACTTCCGTGTGCAGCTACAAGCCATTATGGGCTCTAGCATAGTTGAGTATGTTGTGTGACCTCTTTCAGTGGTAGGCTAGCAGATGTAGGGGGAAAGTAGGTGGTATTGTCTACCCAGAGTAAAGAGTTAATGCTTCGGAAAGACTGTGTCTCGATCATCCGTTTCTCAAACATCATGTAGTGCGAGAAATTCAACGGAGGAGGTCGAGTCTTGTGGGGAAAAGTGCATAAACCCCTGCAGAGTGTACAAACTAATCATGATTAGCCGTGTCCTCCGTTATGGACATCTTGAGTATCTGGTACTTGAATTATTGGTTTGATCTCATCACTTTACTTAATGAATTTGTTGGGTTATTAATATTATTTTGGGATTGAGTTGGAGGAACCTTTTCAATAATGACATAAACTTGGTAGTTAAATAAAATTTATTCCTTTGTTGTAGGGAAAAATTAGCTTTATGCAAATGTTAACCATAGAGCCTCCACCAGCCAAATATGCATGTAGTGATAGTCATTATTTCAGCATTACTCTACGGTGTGAAATTGCTAGTACATTCAATGTACTAACCTACATGGCTGCAACGTCTCATGTTGTAGGAATCTTATGATGAGTAAGTGACACGTTAGGGTTACGATTTCTACACTCAACTTTGCCGTTGGTGTTGATGGGAATCCACAACCTTGTTGCTACTTCCACTATTTGGACTGAGGTAATAGTATTTACGTTACTTTATACATGTGATTTACCTTTGTTATAAATCCTCGAGTACTGTGTGTGTCAGCATACCGATCCAGAGATGACACTTAAGCACAGAGTCTTGACCGTCTGAGGTCGGGTCGCTATAAGATGGTATCAGAGCACATGTTGACTGTAGACGTGACCCCTAGAAACTGGCAAGCACATAGGAAAGATTTCCTGTACAATTTTATTTTCAAAAAGGATCTTTTACCTCTCTTCTAAGCTTTATCAAATATTCCCTTTTAGTTAGACAATACTCCTTTCCCCTTTTGACCAGACGAATATTCGACTAATGAGACCACTGTCGGATTTCGGGTTCCGGCAGACCCTTGAGGTTCGAACACTGGGGTGCGCGCGGAGATTTCGCCTCCTACCTACCTGCACCCCTCCGCCATGCCAGGATCTAAACTATGGAAAGAACGACACAGGAGACACATGGTTTATACTGGTTCGGGCCACCGTTGTGGTGTAATACCCTACTCCAGTGTGTGGTGTGGTGGATTGCCTCTTGGGCTGATGATGATGAACCAAGGAGAACAGCCTCGCGAGGGTCTGTTCTTGGCTTGAGCGATGAACTGCTCGGAGGAGTTCAGTCCCCCTTCTCTCTCTCCGCCTCCAGCCAACCGACCGAACCCCCTCCCTATGTGGGTGGCTGGTCCTATTTATAGAGGCCCTGGTCCTCTTCTCAAATATCGAGCGGGAAGGGAGCCAACAATGGCGGGCTAATTTGAAGGGGGACAGCAAGTATCAGCTATCCTGACAAAAGTAGTCTTCGCCCGCGCAAGGCTCTGGTGATGACGCCGTCTTGGGCTCCACGATGACCTCTATCTCGTAGTCCTCCTGGTCTTGGTCTCATTGCACCGAAATGGCAACCTTTGCCTGATGCCTCGATACTCCGCGGCTGCGCTTGCCCCCTTTGCACCAAAGAGGAAAGGAGGACACTGCGTGGGCTGGCACCCGCCTGGCGCCCTGAGTCGTCATGGCTTGCGTCACTAGCACCTCGCGAGGTACCCCGCCTTGATCTCTCCGCCCCTCGTGAGCCAGCCTGACGAGGCCGTGCCTAAGGAAGCTCCGCGTCGTCCGCCCCGCGAGGCATGGCCCCTCGTGAGCGTCTTGGGTTTGTGTTGGTGAAGATGGGCCGTGCTGGGCCCCCCTTTGAGCCACGCCGCAGGCCGCAGGCAGGCAAGTCTGGGGACCCCCGTTCCCAGAACGCCGACAGTAGCCCCCGGGCCCAAGGCGTGCCCGGACTGGGCCGTGCAGGGAGGCGGAAGGGTAAGAGCGAAGCGCCGCGAGCCCTAACAGCCTGCGGCCTTGGGCGCCGCATGGCGGTTGACTGGACGCGGGCGCCTTAGCAACCGCGCGAGTTGATAAAGGAGTGGCATCCGCCTAGGCCCTGCTTCTTGCTTTCCCCGGTTGCTGCTCAGATCCCCTTTCTTGCGCCTCTCCTTCCTTCCTCCGAAATTTCCAGATCTTCTCTGACCGTGCGACCTAGGGAGCCATGGCACCTCGTCAGCCCCCGGCCGCAGCTTGGTACTCGTCTGCCCTGGACTCGCCGAACGTGTTGGAGGCGAGCCTTGCCCGGTTGCGCCGGATGGCAACGGCGTGGGGCATCGACAGGGCAAAGGTGTTCAAGGCCGGCTCTGCCACCCCTGAGGGTCAAAGGAGCACCTTCTATCCGCTCTTCGTAAGTGCCATTGTTGCTGGCCTGGTGCCTCCCTTCTCTGAGTTCTTCTTCTCTGTCCTCCGCCATTACAAGCTACAGGCTCTGCATCTCCATCCCAACTCCGTCCTTCTCCTGGCAATCTTTGCTTATTATTGTGAGGCCCACGTTGGGGTGCAGCCCTCAGTGGCCTTGCTGCGCCACTACTTCTACCTCCGGACCTCCCGCGGTCCTGCTTCCGCGTGCGCGAGCTTCATCGCGTACAGTGGCGCCATTGCCATCTCGAATCCTGGGAAAAGGATTGAGGGCTTCAGGAGCAAGTGGATCTTGGTGGATGCTAGGCGCATCCACCCTCGGCTGATCTTGCCCACGGAGCAGCCCACGAGCTCCAGCGACTGGGGTCAAGCGGAGCTCGCGGATCCCCGCGCGAAGATGGTGTTGGTGAAGATGGACGCGGATCTGAGGCCGACCGACATGGCGGCGGCGAAGCTGACCGGCGCGTCGCTGCTGAGGGAGTTCCTGGAGCACCGGCTGGCTCCGCTTCGGCAGTACTCACTTCCAATGTGGAGGCCCCGTCCGAGCCCCGCGGCCTTGGCCGACGGAGACCTGGCTGCGGTTCTCCAATCTCTGGTCGGGGGCAATGTGGCGAGGTTGGAGGGCGCTCCTACGCCCTTGTTCCTCCGCAACGACTGGGAGCGGGTAGTGAAGTCCATGCCCGTCTTCAACGGGGAGGGGCCCGTGCCCCTGGAAGCTCCCGAGGGACCGGTGGACGTGCCCTCCGGCGACTCCAGCGAAGAGGAGGAAGGAGGGGAGCGGGGAAAAGGGCCTGACTCCGAGGCGACTGACGGGGAGTCGAAGGCTCCCCTCCCCCGGTGCAGGTCCCGCGCTCTCCACCTCTCTCCGAGCGATGACGATGAGGATGACGACGAAGACGACGGCGAGGACAACGACGGGCAGGGCGGCGGGAGCTTGCGCCTGATCCCAAAGAAGGGCAGGACCGAGCTGATCTCCCGTGGGTCTCCCCCGGCCCCGGGGCGAACCGCAGACGCACCTTCCGCCTCCAAGCTTCCCGAGGTTGACCCTTCCAGCCAGCTTTCAGGCTTCAAATTTGGCCGAAGGCCGCTTGAGCTCACTGGTGACGACCCGTAAGCATTCGATTCTTGTCTTTATCTCTTGCTCTGCTTCTGAGGCTTGACGTTCGCATTCTTTTGGATAGGCTGGCGTCCGCAGCAAAGAAGCCGAAGGGGGCTCCCGTGGTTCCATCCGTGGCGGCGCTTCTGCCCGCGAAGGAGGGTAACCGCGACGCACATGCTTCTCCTGCCCGGTCGTCCTCACGAGGCCTGGCTGAGCCGGCTGGGGCGAGCTCAGCCCCCACGGCCCAAGTGGCTCCCGAGGTGCTCTTGCCTGCCGCCGCCACTACAGCTGTCGGGGCGCGGCAGACTCCGCCTCAAGATGCCGCGGCTACGCTGCCGCCTTCTCCTCCTACTCCACCGGCCGCCGTCTCTTCGACTCCTTCTGCCATTCTGGATCGTGCTGTTGCTGAGCTGGACTGACTGCGTCAGGATCTTCTTGGCGCCGACCCCCGCTTGGTGGCCGGGCGCTTGGAGCTGGCTTCAGGATGGGTTCGCTCCGACGCCTCGATTCGGGCGGCGCTGGTCCAGGCCTCGACGGCATGCGACGAGGAGAAGCAGGCCGTCCTGGAGGCGAAGGCTGCTCGTGATGCAGCCCTGGGGGAGGTGGTCGACATCCGTGGTCGCTGCAAGGCGCTGGAGGACGAGCTGCAAGGCCTGCGGGATCAGCTCGCGAAAGAGGTCCGCCTTCGCCAAGAGCAGGAAGAAGGCGTGAAGGCTCGCGAGGCGGCTGTCGAGGGCCGGGAGGCCAAGCTCAGGAAGCGCGGCGACCGCCTAGGCACGCTGGAGCAGGAGTTGGGGGCGAGGAAGGCCGAGCTGGACGGCAAGGCCCTGGTTCTTGCCGAGGACCGTGCGGCCTTCACGGAGTTGGAGGCGAAGGCTCGCTCCTCGCTAAGGACGCTTTACGACAGCGGCCTGGAGAGCCCACTAGCTGGCGCCGAGGACGGCCCCGCCAAGCTGCTTCCCTTCCTGGTTCATGCTCTTGAAGATGTCGCCCTTGGCCTTGGCTCCACGGCCGAGGCTGAGGCGCGTGTCCTGTCTTCTGCAGCGCTGACGCGGGTCCTCACCCACATCTACCTTCGCGATTCCGGTGTTGACCTCGACAGCCTGCTGGAGCCAGTGAGCGGCGAGCATGCCGCTGCCGCTGCCGAGGCCGTGAAGGGTCGCGCAGAAGCTCTGCTGGGGAAGTTCCGGGCCTTCAGCACCAAGCCAGAGCAAGGCGCTGCCGGCCCTGCTGCTCCATGAGCCGAACCCACTCCGCGCTGCTCCCCCGCCGCCAAGTGACTCCGTCGTGGCTCCTGTCCTGCTTTTAATTCCTGCACATGTATCATGCCTCGGGGAGGCGTTTAAACTTGCGTTTGGTACTGGGATAACAGTGTGGACTGTAATATTTGCTTTTGAATTCCTTGAAATTTGTGCTTTCCTTCCTACTTGCTTATGTTCTACGCCGGCAGAGCCCAGCCCCGCGCGTACCTCACCCAGCAATAGTCCCGACCGGAAACCAGGATGGGACCAAGGAGTGAGGGGCTACGTGACAAGTTAGGCTCCTAAGTCGCGATGCTCAGGAGTCCCCCTTGGCGCACGAACAACAAGTAGGGAGGTGTGATGTGGGTGGATCTACCGTTCTACGTCTGCAGAGCCCGGCCGCGCGCGTGCCTCACCCAGCGATGGTCCCGACCGGAAACCAGGACGGGGCCACGGAGTGAGGGGCTATGTGACCAGTTAGGCTCCTGAGTCGCGATGCTCAGGAGTCCCCCTTGACGCTCAAATGGCCTTTGTACCTTGGCTCCGCTCGGGGAGAGACGTGCGACGAACCAGGCCTAGGGGGACCTGGCTGGGCGGCGTGCGTCTGGGTGTAACCCAGGCACAGCCCCCGTGCCCAGCCCCCTCGCGCGGCACTCCCGAGGGGAGGCATTACGATGAGGCTAGACACTGAGCTCTGGGCTCCCTGAGGTTGATGCGGCCCGGGGGCCACCATCAGTTGTTTATCACCAGCGCAGAGCATAGTGCTACCGTATCTGTACGGGCATAGCCGCTCCTCGGCAGTGTCGTCAGCCAGCGCGGAGCATGGTGCTTCCACTGGTACGTGGGAGGGCCCCCCCCTCCGGGAGGAGCCCCCGGGGCGTGTACAGCCCCGCCCTGACACGTGACTGGCACGGTAGGGCCTGGCGAGGTGTATCTGGGCACCCATGAGCCAGCGTGGGACTCGCGGGGCCCTACCTCTAGGCGGGTTGCGCCTGGCACTGGGCCTTATCTTGTGGTGTGTCCCTGCAAATTTGGTTAGATGCCTGCACTCTACGTCCTCGGGTCCCGGCCCTCGAGCTGGTCTCAGCCGTTGCTGGTATGCCAGGTCGCGATGCCATGGACAAGGCCAGAGGGTGAGGGCTGGAGAGCCAGTAAGAGCCCTGAGTCGCGATGCTCAGGTACCCCCCCTTTAACATGCAAGTGGTCGGCATGGAGAAGAAGAGGTGCCGTGGACCGGCATCGAATAATCATGCATGGTGGGTTTAACGCATAATCGGAAATAAATGCAAATGTGATACATGCCACTGGGCCTGGCCCGAGCGGCTTGGGGATCATGCGGCCCGAGGGGCGCCCCCAGTTAGAAGTAAAACTCGAAAGATGTCACCTGATGACGCTGAAGACGAAGGGGTGTTGGTGTAGCAGACTCGGTGGGCTGCGGAAGCCGATCCTCATGAGCCCCCAGGCCCAGGGGCCTCGGGAGGCTCTGGAGGCGCTGGCGGCTCCTCGCGGGCCATCTCCATCTCTGCCAGGGCTGCGGAACGCCTGGCCTCTCGTGCCTCCGCGATGCCCCTCATGAGGCGCTGGTACATGTCAGCCGCGCTCGGCAAACCGTAAGGCATGCGAACGTAGCTGTGGGGTGGACCTCCGCAGTGCCCCACTCGCGAGGGCCAGAGGCGCTCCAGGGAGGCGACTTGGTTGAGCCCTGGTACATCGATGCAGACGCGCAGCCCGCCATCCTCGCCTGGATGGGGGGCCACTGCTGGTAGGCGACGGCCGCCTGTCATGACTCTTGACTCCTGTAGCTCCTGAATGGCCTTGCTGACAAACTCCTGAGGGTCTGGATCTCCTTGCCTTGCTCCTTCTTGAGGGAAACGTGCTTCAAAACACGCCTCCATGTGGTGCCCAAGCGCCTCCCTCGTGACCCTAGCCAGGTCGGTGGCCCTCCAGGGGAGAGCCCCCGAGCCCTGCCTGAGGAGGGCGCCGAGCGCGCTTTCCTATGCGATGGAGGGAGGTTCCCCCTGGGCAGGCGCGGGCCTAGAGGGGCCTGCCTCCTGAGGGGCCGGGTTGGACGATGTCTTCTTCTTCTTGGGGGCGGCCTCGGGAAGCCTCCTGCTTCCGCGATCCGGGTCTTCCAGTGATGCGGCCTGAAAGGCTCGTTCCAGGGAACACACCGCGTCCTTCTCTTCACACGGCACCGTGATGACTCCGCCGCTTCCTGGCATCTTGAGGACGTTGTAGCCATGGTGAGTTACGGCCATGAACTTGGCCAGTGCTGGGTACCCAAGGATGGCGTTGTACGGTAGGCGAATGTGGGCGACGTCGAAGTCGATGAGCTCGGTGCGGTAGTTGTCGCGTGCCCCGAAGGTGACAGGGAGGCGGACCTGCCCAATCGGGACCGTGGAGCCGTCGGTGATACCGGAGAAAGGCTTGGTTGGCTAAAGCTGGCTGTAGGGAACTTGGAGGTTGTTGAACGTCTCCACAGACAGGACGTTGAGCCCTGCCCCTCCATCGATGAGGGTCTTGGTGACCACCATGTTGCTGATGATTGGGGAACAAAGCATCAGGAGGACTCCGGCTGTAGCCGCACACTTGAGCTGATCTACTGAGCTGAACATGATGGTGCACGCCGATCACCTGAGGGGGCGCGTGGCTTCGAGCCTGGGGAGGACTGCATTCACTTTGCGGGCGAACTGCTTGAAGATGCGTTGTGAGGCTGGGGCTTGAGCCCCGCCCAGGATGCAGGCGATCGCGCGCGGCTCCTGGAAGCCCCCAGCCTCCTCGTCCTGGTGGTGGTCCTCGTTTCTCCTTGGCTGCGGCGGTAGCGGTGGGAGGCCTGCGTTGCCTTGCGGGCGATCCTCGCAAGGCTGATCCCTCCAGTCTCCCTCGCGAGGTTGATCCCTCCATCCTCTCTCGCGGGTCTTGCCAGCGATCCTCGCGAGGTTGGTCGCTCCACCCTTGGCGCGGGCCACGGTCTTCCCAGCGTCCTGTGTTCCTTCCTCGTCCTCGACCGTAGCCCCGGTCACCGCGGTCGGGGCGACGGCCGATCCTTCCTTCTCGCACGGCTCGGAGTTCTTGACATTCGTTGGTGTTGTGGGTGTGGAGGTCGTGGTACACACATTACCGGCTGCCCTTGGAAGGTTCGGGCTGATCTTTGCCCCACTTGGTGTCTAGTTCTGCCGCGAGCACGGCAGCCCCCTTGCGCGTCACATCCCTGGCCTTGAGCTTCTTCTCCTCTGGGTCTGCGGCAGGCAGCTCGAGGAGGGAGAGACGCCCTTCCTCAGCCCTGGCGCACTTGTTCGCCAAGTTGAACAGCTCCAAGGAAGTGCACAGGTCTTCATGCATCGCCAGCTCCTCCTTCATCTTGATGTCGCGCATGCCGTCAGAGAAGGCCGAGATGATGGCCTCCTCAGTCAACTTGGGAATCTTGAGGCGTGCGTTGTTGAAGCGCTGGATGTACTTCTTCAGGGTCTCCCCGGGTTGTTGCTTGATGTGGCGCATGTCGCTCACGGCGGGTGGCCGGTCGCGAGTGCCTTGGAAGTTGGCGATGAAGCGGGTGCGCATCTCGTCCCAGGAGGAGATTGTGCCTGGAGCCAGGTTCAGGAGCCAGGTGTGGGTGTAGGATCGAAAGTATGTCTAGAGGGGGGGGGGTGATTAGACTACTTGACCAAATAAAAACTTAACCTTTTCCCAATTTTAGTTCTTGGCAGATTTTAGCTATTGTAGGACAAGTCAAGCAATCATCACACAATTCAAGCAAGCATGCAAAGAGTATATTGGCAGCGGAAAGTAAAGCATGCAACTTGCAAGAATGTAAAGGGGAGGGTTTGGAGAATTCAAACGGAATTGGAGACACGGATGTTTTTCCCGTGGTTCGGATAGGTGGTGCTATCCTACATCCACGTTGATGGAGACTTCAACCCACAAAGGGTAACGGTTGCGCGAGTCCACGAAGGGCTCCACCCACAAAGGGTAACGGTTGCGCGAGTCCACGAAGGGCTCCACCCACGAAGGGTCCACGAAGAAGCAACCACCCACAAAGGGTCCACGAAGAAGCAACCTTGTCTATCCCACCATGGCCATCGCCCACGAAGGACTTGCCTCACTAGCGGTAGATCTTCATGAAGTAGGCGATCTCCTTGCCCTTACAAACTCCTTGGTTCAACTCCACAATCTTGTCGGAGGCTCCCAAGTAATACCTAGCCAATCTAGGAGACACCACTCTCCAAGAAGTAACAAATGGTGTGTAGGTAATGAACTCCTTGCTCTTGTGCTTCAAATGATAGTCTCCCCAACACTCAACTCTCTCTCATAGGATTTGGATTTGGTGGAAAGAAGATTTGAGTGGAAAGCAACTTGGGAAGGCTAGAGATCAAGATTCATATGGTAGGAATGGAATATCTTGGTCTCAACACATGAGTAGGTGGTTCTCTCTCAGAACATATGAGTTGGAATTGTGTATGTGTTCTGATGGCTCTCTCCACGAATGAAGAGGAGGTGGAGGGGTATATATAGCCTCCACACAAAATCCAACCGTTACACACAGTTTTCCAATCTCAGTGGGACCGAATCAACAAACTCGGTCGGACCGAAAAGGTAAACCTAGTGACCGTTAGAGATTTTTGGTGGGACTGACATGCAACTCGGTAGGACCGATATGGTTAGGGTTTGGGCATAACGTAATCTCGGTGAGACCGATTACACAAACTCGGTGGGACCGATTTTGGTAATTAGCTAACCAGAGAGTTGGTCAGGCAAACTCGGTGGGACCGATTTGCTCTTTCGGTGATACCGAAAAGTTACAAAAAGGAAACACTGAATTTACATTGCAATCTCGGTGGGACCGATTCGCTCTTTCGGTGAGACCGAAAAGTTACGAAAGGGAAACAGAGAGTTTGCAATCCCATCTCGGTGAGACCGAGATCCCTATCGATAGAACCGAATTGCTAGGGTTTGGCAGTGGCTTATGACAAGTGAAACTCGGTGGCGCCGGATAGAAAGAATCGGTAGGACCGAGTTTGGCTTAGGGTTTAGGTCATATGTGGATATGGGAAGGTAGTTGAGGGTTTTTGAAGCATATCACTAAGCACATGAAGCAAGAGGCTCATTAAGCAACACCTCGTCCCTCCTTGATAGTATTGGCTTTTCCTAAAGACTCAATGTGATCTTGGATCACTAAAATATAAAATGAAGAGTCTTGAGCTTTTGAGCTTGAGCCAATCCTTTGTCCTTAGCATTTTGAGGGTTCCACTTTCACCATCCATGCCATGCCAATCATTGAGCTTTCCTGAAATAATCATCTTGGAATAGCATTAGCTCAATGAGCTATATGTTGTTATGAATTACCAAAACCACCTAGGGATAGTTGCACTTTCAATCTCCCCCTTTTTGGTAATTGATGACAACATATAGATCAAAGCTTCGACAAATGATAATAAGCATGAGATATATCGTCGCTTTGAGAAGTATGTGATAAGTAAGAGCTCCCCCTAAATTTGTGCATATTTAAAATTTGCTTTGGACTGCAAATGCACAAAGAGTTAGAGTCATGGGTTACTCTTCCATGTCACATACATCTTGGTGGAGCGCTTAAAATGATAAGAATGAAATACATGCACTCATCACCAAGAAAAGTGAATGATCACATAAGATAGATAGGATAATAACATTAAGCAAACATTAAGTGTAGCTTATGATCAAACACATGATCATCAATGTCTCACAAGCAATGACATAGTATCTCAAGCACTCAAAAGCAAACAAAATTCGAAAAACCACCAAATAAAACAAGAGAGAAAAAAAGCAACACTCTCTCTCTCGAAGCCTATGATCTATCCATTTTTCTCCCCCTTTGGCAACAAGTTACCAAAAAGTTCCTAGAAAATGCATAGTGCTAGATCGACGCTTAGGCTTGATCTTCAGGTGGTGGTGGAGTCCGGATCACTCCAAGGACGAAGGCTTCTATAGACGCTGAAGTAGACGCTGGAGTTGGAGCTGAAGTAGACGCTGGAGCAGGTTGGGCTGGTGCTACGGCTGGAGCTGAGGCGGTTGCTCTTGTGTCAGGAACTGGCACTGCAGATGACCTCGGACCTTGTGGCACTCTGGCAAAAGCATCAGTTGTAGTCTTGCCTCTCCTCTCCTGCATGTCATCTTGGAGCTGCTCCACTGCAGTCTGAATCTCTGTCACCTTGACATCCAGGTCATAGAACTTTTGTTCCATGATTCTCTCTAGGCTTGCCTGGTTCTGAGTTAGGGTGGCTAGTCCTTTCTCAATCCGCAGGGTGGATGCAATTAGGTAACCAAGCTACTCTTGTTTGGTTTTCAAGAAATACTCAGATGCCTCCTCTTGAGTTGGCATCTTGGCAGCTTTCTCCTTCCTTGCCTTCTTCTTTGCTTGTGCTTGGGCAGATGATGGCTCATTCTCAGTCATAACAACTTGATTATCTTCAAAATCTAGACGGATGGGCAGGTGTTCCTTGTCCAATAAGTATATGCCCGTGCCCATCTTGGAGTTAATGAGCTCCTGAATTTGTGGGGCATACCCACAACTCCTCTTCTGGTCTGCTGCAGTCCTCTTGATAGTCTCTACTATGAGGTTCATGACCTTGAATTTCTGAGGCACATCAAATACATGAAGCAAATTGATTTCATGGCCTCTGATCATCTTGTGATCTCTAGACTTGGGCAATAAGGTGTGCCTCAAGATCCAATTGATAGTTGGCAGCCCTGACAGAAGATAATGCACTGAGCCAAATTTGAAAGTTTCAAGAGCTTCATTTGGAATTTCTTTGTACATATTTGACATTGAGTTATGATCCATCTTCTTCTTGGCATAGATATCCAAGTCATCCTCATGCTCTTCAGGGGCATTGATCAGCTGAGCCCATTCAGCAACTGTAGATTGGTACCTCGTACCCTCAGACATCCAAGTTATCCTACCATCTGGATAAAAGTGTGCTGTGGAGTAGAACTGCATGATAAGCTCCTCATTCCACTTTGTGAGCTTCTACCCAACAAAGTCTGCAACTCCACAAGCACTAAAGCTGTCTTGCACTCCAGGATAGTGCTCTTCATTGTCCTTGATGTACTCCCAATCAACCCATCTCATGTCACAAACTATTGGCTTCTTGTCAAGCAAAACTGTCTCATAGAAGTCCAGCTGTTCCTTGGTGTGAAATTTGTAATCCACAGCAGTTCTTCTCCTTGAAGCATACGGATCTGCTTCTCTCCACTTCCTGAGCCCTGAGTCTCTCCTGAGCTTCATATCCTCAGCCACAGGATGAGCATCGTTGTGGTCTGGGATCTTGGGCTTGAGCTTTCTCAGAACATTCTCTTCCTCTTCTTCTGCAGCTTCAGGCACTGGGGCCTTGTTCTTTTCAGCAGCTGGGATGCTTCTTGTATTTCTCTTTGGTGCAGACTTGGGCTTGGAGGCAGCTTTGGGTGCTTCTTTGGGTGCTTCTTTGGGTTTAGATGTGGCAGCCCCTGATCTTATAGCATCACCCATAAGCTTAGGTGCCTTAGGTGCTGGTGCAACAACCTCTTCTTCCTCTTCCTCTTCCATGATGGAAGCCTTTCCAAGCACTCTGGCTACGGTCTTCTTGACCCTTTCCTTCCTTTTCTTGCCCTCAGCAGCAACTGGCTCTATGGGAGTGGGCTTCTCGGAAATCTTGGTTGAAGCTCTAGCCTTTGGCATAGGCTGCCTACCTGCTGGCCTTTTGATCTTTAAGCCTGGCTTTGTGCCTTAAGCTGGTTCAACTCTCTTGGAAGTTGCTTCCTCTTCTTCCACATAATCTTCATCCTTAGAATCTGAAGTTCTCTTCTTCCTCTGTCTGGTGGCAGCTTTAGGCAGATTGCTTGGGGTACTCCTACTGCCATCATCTGAAGAACTTGAGGGACTAGTGCCCTCACTCATCTGCACTTGCTCTTCTGACATGTTCTGGCTATCACTTTGGTCTGACATGATGAACAAGCTGACTTCTGACCCTGTGAACAGTTTATAGATGAGGTAGAGTGGATGAGCATCACAAAATGCAGAGATTTTTGCAAAAGAATGACTCAAAATCTTAGTTTTAGTTTCCCACTGAAATCATCTCGGATCTACCGATTTTCAAACTCGGTGATACCGAAGCAGTTTTGGAACCTAAACTAGTGAACTCGGTTGGACCGAGTCACAGTTCGGTGGCACCGAGACTGCTAGGGTTTCATAGAGTTCCAAAATCGGTCACACCGATAAGTAATTCTCGGTCAGACCGAGTCTCACTTGTGCAATGGCATAAGCCAAATCGGTGGGACCGGGTTTTTCAACTCGGTGGGTCCGAGATGGTTTCGGCGGAAACCTAACCCTAAAATTTTCGAATCAAACCTAATCTACGAGTGCATTAACTGGATAGGAGTGTTTCAATCGTGGCAAGAATCATGATGATCACAATGTGCTAAGAATCGAATTGGGGAATAGCACAAAGATCGAGTCCATACCCTAGTTCGGCGGAGACTCGCTACGGCGGCAACGACGGGGTAGAATTCCCGTTGACGGCGACGGAGACCAGCGACTGGAGGCGGCTGGCAGCGAGGAGACGATCCGGAGACCACGTTGGTAGAGTAGGCTATCGCGCGGGCGAAGGGGTTCGGAGAAATTTCCAAATTTTGCCCGTGACTATATATAGCCCGACCCTGTCGGGGTGACCGAGTGGAACAACTCGGTGGCACCGAGATGCAAAACTGTATATAGTTGTTGCAACTCGGTGTGACCGAAAGGTTCAAATCGGTTGCACCAAGATAGAAAACCTAGATCAACTTAATGATCTCGGTAGGACCGAAAGTGGGGTATCGGTCAGACCGAGAAGCATAAAGAGGTTTTGGAAGTTTAAGTCTATGACGAATCGGGGACTCCGAGCGCTCCTCACACAGAGTGGTTCGAATCTGACTTGACCAAATTTTGTGATGTAGCATGAATAGAGTTTGAGACGAGAAAAGCATAGATAGCTAGAGGAGGTTCTTAGGCATTCTTGTCCATCCACTTGGCAAAAGGAAATAAAACCAAACAATCAAAACAACAAGTGGATGTCCTCGAATGAGTAAAATATGCAACCAGCATGCTCACACAATAAGATGGCAAATGAAATATGTGACAAGGCATGCACAACCAATTCTAGCATCTATCAAGCAATTTGCGATGACAAGGTCATCTATATATGAGCATATTGACTTAGGAGTCAAGTGAGAACACTTGATCATAGGTCATACTCATCGTTTAAGCTCAAGTGGGGTTACCACTTTTACATAAAGCATTGTTGTGTTCACATCTTTAGAGTTGCTTTAGCTCAAGTCTTAGAGTAAAGCTCCCCCTAGATGTGATACCCCCCTTAGAGGGATGAACTAACCTCGGGTTTTGTCGATGATGACTTCATGTAGATGTTGAAGATGTGGATGCTTAATGTTGATGTAGATCACTTGGAGCTATCCATTTGAGTGAATTGCACTTTCAATACCTACATGGGTTAGTCCCACAAGGAACAAACAAGGATATCCATAGACATAGAGTGATGCACACACAAGATGATGTCCATGAAAACTTTTAGGTTACCTTGTCCCTTGTCTTACCAACAAGAGGGTTTGTGACTCCTTGAACTAGTGCAAGATGTGGAAGTTGATTGCACTTGTTCTTGCCAAAATGATAAGAGTGAAGTATGTTGGCGGAGTCACCCTCAAGAACTCTCTAGTTCTTCTTCTTTTGGATCCACACCATCTTGATGGGAATCCTTGGAGTTGTAGTCGTACTTGATGAAGTGGAACTTGAAGTAGTCTTGGGAATCCACTTGACTAAGGTCTTAGGAGCTTCTTCAAATGCATCAATTTCCTCTTGAAGCTTGTCCTTGCCTTTGTGCTTGTAGTCTTGTGGTGGAAGATCATCTTGAGCTTGTGTCCTCTTGAAAGAAGTATCATACTTCTCTTGTTGAGGAACAAACTTTGTCTTGGGGTATTGATCTTCTTCCCACCCAACTCCATTGGCATTGAACTTTCGTTCAAAACCAACACCTTGATTCTTCCGGTGCATTCCTTGCTTGCGCACAATTTCCTCGAATTGCTTACTCCCGGCAAGGCTTTTGTACACTCCTTTCTCTATAATTCCCTTCAATAAGCTATTTTCTTGCTCAAGTGTAACTTGGCTAAGAGAATCATTAGTGGAATCAAGAGAACTACTAGAAGCAACAATATTGGATTTAGCATGATCATTGTTACTGCTAGAGGAAGAATCTTTCTTGTTCTTGTTACTAGACTTGACTTGAGGCATGTAAGTGGATAAGAGTAAACGCTTGGCAATGTAAGAAGAACTTTTCTTGCGGAGATCATCATTGATTGCTTTTAAGAACTCATGCTCTTGCTCAAGATTGAGCTTTTCAAAGCGTAATTTCTCATGAGCTCTTAAAAGTTCTCAATGATCTTCGAAGATAGTTTCATGAGCTAACTTAAGAGTGTTTAGTTCTTTAGTTAGAGTCTCAATCTTCTCCTTATCATTGTCATTCATTTTATCTTGATTAGCATGATTAATTGATGTTTCATCATAGTATTCATCACTAGAGTTGTCAACAAGCAAATCATCACCTAACAAGTCATCTTCATCACTATTGAAATCAACATACTCGGGGTGTGTTACCTTAGGACCTTTGGCCATGAAGCATCTTCCAATTCCTTCATTTGGTGAGTCAAATATGTCGTAGGAGTTGGATGACACAAGTGCTAGACCAGCAACACCTTCATCTTGAGTATCTTCGGAGTCGGAGTGATAACTTCTCTCGGAGTGGCTGTCGGAGTCGGAGCCGGATACCCATTCACCAACATGAGCTTGATGTCTTCGTTTTGTGTAGCTCCTTGATGATTTTTCCTTCCTTTCCGAATCCTTGTTTCTCCGTGAGTATCTTCGTTCATAACGATCATCTCTACTGCTTCTCTCTCTTGGTGGTGATTCTTTTCTTCTTCTTTTTGGAGAATATTCTCTTCTCTTGTAGGAAGCCGTACACTCATTGGAATAGTGTCCGGGTCTTCCACAACTGTAGCAGTTTCGCTCTCGACTAGAAGATCTTTTGTCATTGTAGGACCTTGACTTGAAGCTTCTATCTTTGCTTCTACTCTTGTAGAACTTGTTGAAGTTCTTCACCATTAAGCTCAATTCTTCATTGAAGTTTTGTTTCTCACTTGATGATGTAGGGGCTTCACATGAGGCTTTGTAGGCACCACTTGATTTGTTGTGAAGTTCCTCTTTATCCTTAAGTGACATCTCATGAGCAACAATTCTTCCAATCACCTCCGTTGGCTTCAGATCTTTGTAATTGGGCATCATTTTGATCAATGTGCACAAGGTATCATATTTTCCATCCAAGGCTCTTAGAATCTTCTTGATGATGAATCTATCGGTCATTTCTTCACTTCCTAAGCCGGCAATCTCATTTGTGATGAGAGCAAGCCTAGAGTACATTTCAGCGACACCTTCACCATCCTTCATTTTGAACTTGTCAAGTTGACTTTGAAGCACATCCAACTTGGATTCCTTGATGGAGTCGGTACCTTCGTGCATATCAATCAAAGTGTCCCAAATTTCCTTTGCATTCTCAAGACGGCTGATTTTGTTGAATTCTTCAGGGCACAATCCGTTGAAGAGAATATCACAAGCTTGAGCATTGTATTGCAACATCTTCAACTCATCCGCGATAGCTTCACGGTTTGGTTCTTTCCCATCAAAGAAGTCACCTTGCAAACCAACACACACAATAGCCCAAACGGCGGGGTTATGTCCAAGAATATGCATTTTCATTTTATGCTTCCAACTAGCAAAATTAGTACCATCAAAGTAAGGACCTCTACGGTGATAATTTCCCTTGCTAGACGCCATACTCTCCTAGGTTGTGAAACCAAGGCTATGACCACCAAAAGCTATGGAGATCAAAGCAAATGGAAACCAAAGCTTTGATACCACTTGTAGGATCGAAAGTATGTCTAGAGGGGGGGTGATTAGACTACTTGACCAAATAAAAACTTAACCTTTTCCCAATTTTAGTTCTTGGCAGATTTTAGCTATTGTAGGACAAGTCAAGCAATCATCACACAATTCAAGCAAGCATGCAAAGAGTATATTGGCAGCGGAAAGTAAAGCATGCAACTTGCAAGAATGTAAAGGGAAGGGTTTGGAGAACTCAAACGCAATTGGAGACACGGATTTTTTTCCCGTGGTTCGGATAGGTGGTGCTATCCTACATCCACGTTGATGGAGACTTCAACCCACAAAGGGTAACGGTTGCGCGAGTCCACGAAGGGCTCCACCCACAAAGGGTAACGGTTGCGCGAGTCCATGGAGGGCTCCACCCACGAAGGGTCCACGAAGAAGCAACCACCCACAAAGGGTCCACGAAGAAGCAACCTTGTCTATCCCACCATGGCCATCGCCCACGAAGGACTTGCCTCACTAGCGGTAGATCTTCATGAAGTAGGCGATCTCCTTGCCCTTACAAACTCCTTGGTTCAACTCCACAATCTTGTCGGAGGCTCCCAAGTAACACCTAGCCAATCTAGGAGACACCACTCTCCAAGAAGTAACAAATGGTGTGTAGGTAATGAACTCCTTGCTCTTGTGCTTCAAATGATAGTCTCCCCAACACTCAACTCTCTCTCATAGGATTTGGATTTGGTGGAAAGAAGATTTGAGTGGAAAGCAACTTGGGAAGGCTAGAGATCAAGATTCATATGGTAGGAATGGAATATCTTGGTCTCAACACATGAGTAGGTGGTTCTCTCTCAGAACATATGAGTTGGAATTGTGTATGTGTTCTGATGGCTCTCTCCATGAATGAAGAGGAGGTGGAGGGGTATATATAGCCTCCACACAAAATCCAACCGTTACACACAGTTTTCCAATCTCAGTGGGACCGAATCAACAAACTCGGTCGGACCGAAAAGGTAAACCTAGTGACTGTTAGAGATTTTCGGTGGGACTGACATGCAACTCGGTAGGACCGATATGGTTAGGGTTTGCATAACGTAATCTCGGTGAGACCGATTACACAAACTCGTTGGGACCGATTTTGGTAATTAGCTAACCAGAGAGTTGGTCAGCCAAACTCGGTGGGACCGATTTGCTCTTTCGGTGAGACCGAAAAGTTACAAAAAGGAAACACTAAATTTACATTGCAATCTTGGTGGGACCGATTCGCTCTTCTGGTGAGACCGAAAAGTTACGAAAGGGAAACAGAGAGTTTGCAATCCCATCTCGGTGAGACCGAGATCCCTATCGGTAGAACCGAATTGCTAGGGTTTGGCAGTGGCTTATGACAAGTGAAACTCGGTGGCGCCGGATAGAAAGAATCGGTAGGACCGAGTTTGGCTTAGGGTTTAGGTCATATGTGGATATGGGAAGGTAGTTGAGGGATTTTGAAGCATATCACTAAGCACATGAAGCAAGAGGCTCATTAAGCAACACCTCATCCCTCCTTGATAGTATTGGCTTTTCCTAAAGACTCAATGTGATCTTGGATCACTAAAATATAAAATGAAGAGTCTTGAGCTTTTGAGCTTGAGCCAATCCTTTGTCCTTAGCATTTTGAGGGTTCCACTTTCACCATCCATGCCATGCCAATCATTGAGCTTTCCTGATATAATCATCTTGGAATAGCATTAGCTCAATGGGCTATATGTTGTTATGAATTACCAAAACCACCTAGGGATAGTTGCACTTTCAGCGGGCCCCATCCTTGAGTGCCATGGGGAACCAGTTCGCCGTGACCTTCTCGTCTCCGTTGGCAGCTTCGATGCCTAGCTCGTAGAGCTGGAGGAACTCTGCAGGGTCAGCCGTGCCGTCGTAGCGAGGAGGCAAGTCTGGCTTGAACTTGCCGGGCCACACGACGCTGCGTAGTTCGGTGGTGAAGGCGCGACAACCTGCTGTGGCCACGGGAGGCCTTGGGTGACGAGGAGCTTGGTCTTGCATGTCCCCACGCGCTGGAGCAGGAGGATGGTCGCGACGTGCTGGAGTAGGGAGCGCCCGGGCAGCTTTTGGCGGGCGAGGGACTTCTTGGCAGCTCTGTTCTTGCCGCGCTGGCGCCTGACGGAGCGGGTTCCGCCCAGGGGCCACGCGCCTTGGATCCATGGCGTCTTCTTGAGGAGGAGGCAGCCGGGGCACCGCTGGAGCCTCATTGCCCGCGCGGGGCGGGGTGCGGTGCAGCGGAACGGAAGGCGCAGGAGAGCCCCCTATGGCGCGGACGAGCTCGGCAACACGGTCGAGCCATTCTTCGTAGACGTCATCGACGGGACGGTAGAGCAGGAGCTCGTTTGCCGCGATGAGTGCAGCCCGAGCCTCCATGGGCGCGCGAAGCGCGCGGGAGGAAGATCCAGCCGGGGCGAGCGAGGGAGTTGCGGTGCGGCCGTCTTGCCGCACGGACGGATGCTGGGACGATGCTTGCCGCTCGTCCGCCGCCGGGCCGGTGGCGGCGTTGACGGCAGGTGACGGGGAACGGCGTGGATGCCCGCCGACAGGGGCCGTCTGGGCTACGCGGGAAGCGAGTGCGGCCCGGCGCTCGGCGTGGGCCCGACGAGCGTCAGACATGGGTGAGATGGTCGGAGGAGAACGGGGTGGTGGAAGACGAATTCCGGCGCACCCCTACCCGGCGCGCCAAATGTCGGATTTCGGGTTCCGGCAGACCCTTGCGTTTGAACACTGGGGTGCGCGCGGAGATTTCGCCTCCTACCTACCTGCACCCCTCTGCCATGCCAGGATCTAAACTATGGAAAGAACGACACATGAGACACAGGGTTTATACTGGTTCGGGCCACCGTTGTGGTGTAATACCCTACTCCAGTGTGTGGTGTGGTGGATTGCCTCTTGGGCTGATGATGATGAACCAAGGGAGAACAACCTCACGAGGGTCTGTTCTTGGCTTGGGCGATGAACTGCTCGGAGGAGTTCAGTCCCCCTTCTCTCTCTCTCCGCCTCCAGCCAACCGACCGAACCCCCTCCCTATGTGGGTGGCTGGTCCTATTTATAGAGGCCCTGGTCCTCTTCCCAAATATCGAGCAGGAAGGGAGCCAACAATGGTGGGCTAATTTGAAGGGGGACAGCAAGTATCAGCTATCCTGACAAAAGTAGTCTTCGCCTGCGCAAGGCTCTGGTGATGACGCCGTCTTGGGCTCCACGATGACCTCCGTCTCTAGTCCTCCTGGTCTTGGTCTCGTTGCACCGAAATGGCAACCTTTTCCTGATGCCTCGGTACTCCGTGGCTGTGCTTGCCCCCCTTTGCACCAAAGAGGAAAGGAGGACGCTGTGCGGGCTGGCACCCGCCTGGCGCCCTGAGTCGTCATGGCTTGCTTCACTGGCACCTCGCGAGGTACCCCGCCTTGATCTCTCCACCTCCTCGTGAGCCAGCCTGACGAGGCCGTGCCTGAGGAAGCTCCGCGTCATCCACCCCGCGAGGCTTGGCCCCTCGCGAGGGTCTTGGGTTTGTGTTGGTGAAGATGGGCCGTGCTGGGCCTCCCTTTGAGCCACGCTGCAGGCCGCAGGCAGGCAAGTCTGGGGACCCCCGTTCCCAGAACACTGACAACCACTCCAAGGAGGACAAGATATCAGACAACTAAGACCACTTTGGAATAAAGAGGATTTTACCGTGCACTATAATAATGGAAACTATAATGGTTGAAGACTCTGAAGACTAGGTGAATTTGAAGGCTTTGAAGAATCCCCAGAGTGAAGTGACTTGGAAGGCTCTGAATAGGATCCACTTAAGTTATTCTCGTGCCCTTCTGAATTTCTTTACTGAAGAACCCCTGGCTTACATATTTTATAAGAAGAGCTTCACCCTAAACCAAAGACAATACTACGAAGACTTTTCCTATGATCCACCCTTTTGGAATTTGTCAGACTATTGAAGTTGCCGATACCTGAGATGAAGGTGTGTTAGAGAAATACCGGAACATGGAGCGTTAAGATTCAAGATTTTGGCCGTCAAGAAAACCCCAAGGTAGGAGATATCAACTATGGTATGATAGCCCATGGCCAGGACATGGGCATAAACATGACTATCCATGATGTTACCACTCGCTATTGCTATTGTCATCACGCTAAGTTAAGCATATGTTTCTTCAGAAGGATTGGATGACAAGAAGGTTAATGGAGCACATATCAGCAAAAGTCGAAGTTTTAAACCTTAGCTGGAGTATCACCAGGATCTAGAGTATTACATCAATAATTTTAAGATGGACCTTCAGGAAGCTGTATTTGACTAGGAAGTATTTTCGTAAAGAACTCAGGACCTAGAAGCTGAAAGTGGCCAAGGTGGAGGATTAAAACCTCGAGATACCAAAAATCTGTCAGGAACTGAAGGACAGTAGGACCATGGTTCATGCCAAGGATGTTGAAACCCAGAAGTTTGGAACGCAACTCTAGAATATTAAAGGCCGTCACGATAGACTTCGCATCAACAGAGATGACCGGGCAAAAGAACTTGAGAAGGTGTAGCGACCAGACCTCAAACAGTCTGATCTCTGTGTTTCAGTGTCATCCCTAGATCAGTAATGCTGACACGCATAGTACTTGAAGGATTTATAACAGAGTAGCAATCACACACTTATTACAACGAGTGTCTCAAAAGAGAACTTATTACAAATAATATGGCTTAAGGCCATCTAATTACGATAACAACGGAAGGCTTGGAAGATAAGTGAGTCCATCAACTCCAACAGCATCACTGAGTATAGAACCACGACCTAAAGGCACCTTACTCGTCGTCTGAAAAGTCCGCAACATGAATGTTGCAGCCCGAAAACGGGTCAACACATGGAATATGCTGGCAATGTAACACATAGAGAGTACTGAACAGAAATAGGCTATACTACATGCATATATGGCTGGTGGAAAGCTCTATGGTTACAGTTTTGCGCAAAGCCAATTTTTCCCTACTGTAAAGGAATAAATTTTATTTAACTATCATGGTAGTTGTTAAACATTGAGAGCGTAGACACCCTCTCAATCCAAATTAAACATCATAATTAAAACCCAACAGAATTAATTAAAGTCACATGATGAGATTCACATGATAATCCAAGTACTAGATACTCAAGACGTCCATAACCGGTGAGGGAGTCCTGGATTAGGGGGTGTCCGGATAGCCGGACTATATCTTCGGCCGGACTCCTGGACTATGAAGATACAAGATTGAAGACTTCGTCCCGTGTCCGGAAGGGACTTTCCTTGGCGTGGAAGGCAAGCTTGGCAATACGGATATGTAGATCTCCTACCATTGTAACCGACTCTGTGTAACCCTAGCCCTCTCCGGTGTCTATATAAACCGGAGGATTTTAGTCCGTAGGACGAACAACAATCATACCATGGGCTAGCTTCTAGGGTTTAGCCTCCTTGATCTCATGGTAGATCTACTCTTGTACTACCCATATCATCAATATTAATCAAGCAGGACGTAGGGTTTACCTCCATCAAGAGGGCCTGAACTTGGGTAAAACATTGTGTCCCCTGCCTCCTGTTACCATCCGGCCTAGATGCACAGTTCGGGACCCCCTACCCGAGATCCGCCGGTTTTGACACCGACATTGGTGCTTTCATTGAGAGTTCCTCTATGTCGTCACTTTTAGGCCCGATGGCCTCTCCGATCATCAACAGCGATGCGATCCAGGGTGAGACTTTTCTCCCCGTACAGATCTTCGTATTCGGCGGCTTTGCACTGCGGGCCAATTCGCTCGATCAACTGGAGCAGATCGAAATCTACGCCCCTGGCCATCAGGTCAGATTTGGAAGTTTGAACTACACGACCGACATCCGCGGAGACTTGATCTTCGACGGATTCGAGCCACAGCCGAGCGCGCCGCACTGTCACGATGGGCATGATCTAGCTCTTCCGCCGAACAGTGCCCTGGAGGCCGCACCCGTGTCCGCTCGGAGCCGATCACACCAATCGTGGATGGGTGGTTAGACACCGCCTCGGGGGCTGCAATCTCTACGGCGATCGAGCCGAACACCAGCCCTATTCTCTGCGAAGCCCGTGACTCCAAGGAGCCCGACTCCTCTCCTGACTCCGAGCCCTCCGTGCCCCTACCGATCGAACCCGATTGGGCGCCGATCATGGAGTTCACCGCCGCGGACATCTTTCAGCACTCGCCCTTCGGCGATATTCTAAATTCACTAAAGTCTCTCTCTTTATCAGGAGAGCCCTGGCCGGACTATGGTCAGCAAGGTTGGGATGCGGATGATGAAGAAATTCAAAGCCCACCCACCACCCACTTCGTAGCCACTGTCGATGATTTAACCAACATGCTCGACTTCGACTCCGAAGACATCGACGGTATGGACGCCGATGTAGGAGACGATCAAGAACCAGCGCCTATAGGGCACTGGAAAGCCACCTCGTCGTATGATATATACATGGTGGACACCCCAAAAGAAGGCAATGGTGATGGAACAGTGGAGGATGACCCCTCCAAGAAGCAGCCTAAGCGCCGGCGTCAACGGCGCCGCTCTAAATCCCACCAAAGCAAAAACGGTGATTCCGGCACGGGAGATAATAACACCCCGAACAGTGCCGAAGACAACCACCTCCAGCAAGATTCAGCACAGGAGGATAGAGAAGCCAGCCCTCATGAGAGAGCGGCAGACAGAGAGGTCGAGGACGATAATTATATGCCTCCCTCCGAAGATGAGGCAAGCCTCGACGACGACGAATTTGTCGTGCCGGAGGATCCCGTCGAACAAGAGCGTTTCAAACACAGGCTTATGGCCATGGCGAGTAGCCTCAAGAAAAAACAGCAACAGCTTAGAGCTGATCAAGATTTGCTAGCCGACAGATGGACCAAAGTCCTTGCGGCCGAAGAGTGTGAACTCGAACGCCCCTCCAAGAGGTACCCAAAGCGCAGGTTGCTACCCCAATTAGAGGAGGAAGCACCTAAACCTACATCACCAACGCATGATGCGGCCGACCGGCCACCCCGTGGCCGCAACAGAGAGCCCTCTCGGCCCTCCACTCAAGCCGCACCCCGGCGCCACTCAAAAAATACCAAGGCATGGGAAAATGCGCCAGACCTGCGAGATATATTGGAGGACAAGGCAAGGCAAACAAGATCGATCTACGGATCACGTGGGCGCCCCACGGCACGAGACGATACTCGTCACGCCGGATATAGTAAATCCGGCCGGGCCGAACACAGTAGACAAAGCTCGTCTGAGCTGCGTCGTGATATAGCCCAATATAGAGGCGCCGCACACCCACTATGCTTCACAGATGAAGTAATGAATCATCAAATCCCTGAGGGTTTCAAACCCGTGAACATCGAATCATACGATGGCACAACAGATCCTACGGTATGGATCGAGGACTATCTCCTTCATATCCACATGGCCCGCGGTGATGACCTACACGCCATCAAATACCTCCCACTCAAGCTTAAAGGACCAGCTCGGCATTGGCTTAACAGCTTGCCAGCAGAATCAATTGGTTGTTGGGAGGACCTGGAAGCCGCATTCCTCGACAATTTCCAGGGCACTTATGTGCGACCACCAGACGCCGATGACCTAAGCCACATAATTCAGTAGCCAGAGGAATCGGCCAGACAATTCTGGACACGGTTCCTAACCAAGAAAAATCAAATCGTCGACTGTCCGGACACAGAGGCCCTAGCAGCCTTCAAGCATAACATCCGCGACGAGTGGCTTGCACGGCACCTAGGACAGGAAAAGCCGAAATCTATGGCAGCCCTCACGACACTTATGACCCGCTTCTGCGCGGGAGAAGACAGCTGGCTAGCTCGCAGCAATAACATGACCAAGAGCCCTAGTAATTCGGATACCAAGGACAGCAGTGGTAGGTCGCATCGCAACAAGCAAAAGCGCCGCATTAACGACGACAATGCTGAGGATACAACAATTAATGCCGGATTCAGAGGCTCTAAACCCGGTCAGCAAAAAAAGCCATTCAAAAGAAATACTTCGGGCCCGTCCAGTTTGGACCGAATACTCGACCTCTCATGCCAGATACATGGCACCCCCGAAAAACCAGCCAATCACACCAACATGGATTGTTGGGTGTTCAAGCAGGCAGGCAAGTTAAATGCCGAAAACATAGACAATGGGCTGCATAGCGATGACGAGGAGGAGCCCCGGCCGCCGAACAACAGTGGACAGAAAGGTTTTCCCCCACAAGTGCGGACAGTGAACATGATATACACAACCCACGTCCCCAACAGGGAGCAGAAGCATGCACTAAGGGACGTATACGCGATGGAGCCAATCGCCCCAAAGTTCAACCCATGGTCTTCCTGCCTGATCACTTTTGATCGAAGGGACCACCCCACTAGCATCCGTCATGGCGGATTTGCCGCATTGGTTCTAGACCCAATTATTGACGAATGTCACCTCACTAGAGTCCTTATGGACGGCGGCAGTAGCCTGAACCTGCTTTACCAGGATACAGTGCGAAAAATGGGCATCGATCCCTCGAGGATTAAACCCACTAAAACGACCTTTAAAGGCGTCATAGCAGGTGCAGAGGCCAACTATACAGGCTCAGTTACACTTGAAGTGGTCTTCGGATCTCCGGATAATTTCTGAAGCGAGGAGTTAATCTTCGACATAGTCCCGTTCCGCAGTGGCTATCACGCACTGCTCGGGCGAACCGCATTTGCTAAATTCAATGCGGTGCCGCACTACGCATACCTCAAGCTCAAGATGCCAGGCCCTCGAGGAGTCATCACGGTTAATGGAAACACCGAACGCTCTCTCCGAACGGAGGAGCATACGGCGGCTATCGCAGCGGAAGTACAAAGCAGCCTCTCAAGGCAATTCTCCAGTCCGGCCATTAAACGTCTGGACACCGTCAAGCGCGCCCGGAGTAACCTACAACAAGACCGCCTGGCACGTTCCAAGCAAGCGTAGCAATGCGGCCCCAACCCCAGCCCTCGCGAACTAGCGAAACCAGTGTTGCGCGTACATAACTACGCTCTAGAAATACCATGGGCACAGGGGGAGGGGCACCATCACGGCACGCCCGAATCGCGGCTTAAACCGCACTAGGGGGTGTCGATTTCTTAATTTTCTCTTATTTTCAGGACTCCATTATTTGGCAGGCTTGTCCGGTAGTACAATTGCCGCACAAACGATAGAACCAGGGAAGCAGAAAGCTATGCCGCACTATGGAACTCTAAGGTGGTCTCTATAACGAGCAGCATACCTGTTTCACATACCATTCCGCAGCTCGCCCCTGGAAAGGACACGTTAAATAGTCCCATTTTTTGCTTATCGCACTATTTGTATCGTTCTGCTTTGGTCGCAGCTTTTTTAAATAAACAATGCATACCTTCCGTCTATTATTGCATTACTCTTTTTTACGATTATATGTTCATTAATGACATGTTGCACCCGTACACTTTGGTACGGCCAATACGCCAGGGGCTTAAGTACCCCACAATACAGTGTGAGAAGTCCGAACACTTTCACAAGTGCGGCACCCTGAACTTATATCATTATATGCATCGGCTCCGAATCATGTCTTGGGTCAATAGTTAGGTTTGCCCGGCTCCTATGTTTTGGTACCTTACGTTCCGTTATATCGGCTAAGGTAGCACTAGGAGAACTACTGTGATTGTGCCCTAGTTGAGCTGGGCTAAGCACCTCAGTAGAGAAAGCTAAAACTGGCCGTCATGATGAGGCAAGAGCTGTTCGCTGTTCGAGAGGTTTTTGAGTCCCTAAAGACTTATACCGCTTAGAGCGAGGAGTCGGCTTTGTCCGGCCTAGGCGTGGATAGCGCCCCGAACTCGGTCTTCCGAATACTAGGGGATTCGCCGAAATTTAAAATTATAGAATTCTATGGCTAAGTGAGAGTGTTCAAGCATTATAGTCCGATTGCCTTGTTCGTTGTGTTGAGAGCCTCCCTCGAAGGACCCAAGAATGGGAAAAAGAGCGCTCATGTTTATCCCGAACACCCCAGCACTCGTGGCATGGGGGCAGAAGCCGATGACTCGCCTTCTCTCAAATTTGATAAACGGCCGCACAGAAGGTAATATTTTAAATTCAAAAGCGTTGCTTAGCGCATATGAACAAGTTTTCAGCGTACAAGATCACAAATGCGAGTTTACTAAAAAATTACATCTTTGGAGCATTCATCCGCTATAAGGCGGGCACCCTTCAGGACGCCCTCATAATACGCTTCCGGGACGCGATGCTCCTTGCCCGGCGGCGGCTCGTCCTTCACCAGCTTCTCCGCATCAATCTTGCCCTAGTGCACTTTAGCACGGGCAAGCGCCCTACGGGCACCTTTGATGCAGACGGAGCGCTTGATTACTTCAAGCCGTGGACAGGCATTCACCAGCCGCCTCACTAGCCCAAAGTAGCTCCCAGGCAGAGCCTCCCCAGGCCAAACCCGAACTATGAAGCCCTTTATGGCCTGTTCGGCCACCTTGTGGAGCTCGACCATTTGCTTCAGCTGGTCGCTCAAAGGCACCAGGTATCCGGCCTCAGCATACTGAGACCAGAACACCTTCTCCGTCGAGCTCCCCTCCTCGGCTCGGTAGTAGGAGGCGGCATCAGACGCACTGCGTGGCAAATCTGCGAATGCTCCTGGAGAACTCCGGACTCGGGTAAGTAACAAGTAATTCACCTTCACGTGCTTGCTTTGCATAATGAATGCCTTACCCGCCGCTATCTTCTTCATCGCTTCAATTTCTTGGAGGGCTTTCTGGGCTTCGGCCTTGGCAGACTTCACGCTTTTGAGGGCTGCCGCAAGCTCGGACGCTTGCGTCTTTGAGTCAAGCTCCAAACTCTCGTGTTTTTTCACGAGAGCCTGGAGCTCTTTCTGCACCTCCTGCACCCGCGCCTCCTGCTTCCCTCTCTCTATGCGCTCCACGACCGTTCTGTTTTCGGCCTCGGACAGTGCTTGCTTAAGGGTTGCCACCTCGGTCGTGGCCCCTATAATAGCACGTTGATCCTGTCAGTTTTTGCAACCACATCTTCTCTATATACTTGCGCAAGGTATTACTTACCTTCCTTCTCCTCGAGTGGCCTCTTGGCATGGCCGAGATCGTTCTCGGACCGCACGAGGTTTTGCTTCAGCGTATCCACCTCCCCAGTCAGTGCGGCGGAGGCCAGCAGTGAAGCCTGCATACGCATATTGACTTGATTATGTTAGACTCCTGCGAATGTTATTAGATCCTCTATTCGACTTTTCTTTCCGAACGCCGAACAGAGCATCAGGGGCTAATGTATATGCGGTAATATTTTTTACATATTCTTCACTTACCTCAAAGCCTGTTAGAAGGCTGGCACAGGCTTCAGTCAGTCTGCTCTTGGCGGACTGAACCTTCTGGATCACCGCACTCATAATAGTGCGGTGCTCCTCGTCGATGGAGGCGCCGTTAAGCACCTCCAGCAAATTGTCCGGTGCCTCCGGTTGGATGGAGGTCGCCGGCTCGGTAGGCTTGCTCCTCTTGGAAGGAGGCTTCCTACCAGAGTCCGAAACCGTTGAAGGTTCCGGTGGGGTGTCCGGCTCAAGGCCGGACTTGGAGCCCTTGGGGGTTTTATCCTCTTTGCGCCTGGAGTCCGGGAGGTCACCTTGTGGCGCCTCCAAGACCACCTCCTCCTGGCTTGGAACCTGTTGGGACAGCACCTCGGCGTCGTCCGTAGGGTGGGGGAGGCAGCCGTCGGAAGCGAATTCACATCCGACGAATCCAGGGAACCGCTCGACGACACGTCGAGCCGGTCTTTGGGTGGACTGCATAAACATGTTCGACATAAGGAAAAGCTGTGCAATGGAGGAATACTATGAATCACTCTGGTCTTTGGGTGGACTGCATAAACATGTTCGACATAAGGAAAAGTTGTGCAATGGAGGAATACTATGAATCACTCTGGTATCCAGATACTTACGATTTTGCCAGGGGCTTGGCCCTGAGTGTCCACTCCTCTTCGTCGTCGTCGGTGTTGCTG
The DNA here is from genome assembly GCF_018294505.1 of Triticum aestivum. Taxonomy (NCBI): domain Eukaryota; kingdom Viridiplantae; phylum Streptophyta; class Magnoliopsida; order Poales; family Poaceae; genus Triticum; species Triticum aestivum. The sequence goes on along the minus strand of NC_057806.1, from coordinate 56,098,020 downwards.
GAGTAGTACGGAGGAAGGGTTTTCCCCTTCTTGGACCCTTCGGCCTCCCCAGTTGGGGCGGCCTTCCTTTTCTTCCGTTCCCCCGCTGGACAGGGAGAGGTCTCTTATTCCTCCTCCTCGTCTTCATGGGAGGAGTGCATTTTGGAGTCGTCGGATGATGAATCCGACACCGCCAGGCGCCGGGCACTCTTTCGAGTCCCCGTGGCCTTCTTCTTGGCCTTCTTCTCCGGCACCACATAGGGTGCCGGAACCAGCAGCCTCGCCAAGTGAGCGTCCGCTGGGCCTTCGGGCAAAGGAGCCAGACAGTTGATCTGTCCGGATGTCTCCTGCCAATCCTGTCAAAGGTAAGGGAGCTTAGATCCCGCATGGAGTCAAACTATGAAAAACTAATACCCTGTAAAAGGTAAAGACAGCTCACCGCACGAGCGTGACGCTGCGTGCTGAATCCGCGATCCTCGGTAGCGGATGCGGGGGCGTCGACGCCCTTGAAAAGCACCTTCCAGGCATCTTCGTACGTCGTGTCGAAGAGCCTGATCAGAGTTCGGTGCTGCGCCGGGTCGAACTCCCACAGGTTGAAAGCCCGTTGTTGACACGGGAGGATCCGGCGGATGAGCATAACCTGGACTACATTGACAAGTTTGAGCTTCTTGTCCACCAGGGTTTGGACGCATGTTTGGAGTCCGGTCAGCTCTCCTTTTTTACCCCACGACAGGACCGTCTCTTTCCAGGAGGTGAGCTGTGTAGGGGGTCCGGATCAGAACTCGGGGGCTGCGACCCATTCAGGGTCGCGCGGCTCGGTGATGTAAAACCACCCCGATTGCCACCCCTTTAGGGTCTCCACGAAGTAGCCCTCGAGCCATAGGACGTTGGGCATCTTGCCCACCATGGCGCCTCTACACTCTGCCTGGGTGCCGCGCACCACCTTCGGCTTGACATTGAAAGTCTTGAGCCATAGGCTGAAATGGGGGCGGATGCGGAGGAAGGCCTCGCACACGACGATAAACGCTGAGATGTTGAGGACAAAGTTTGGGGCCAGATCGTGGAAATCTAGGCCATACTAGAACATGAGCCCCCGGACAAATGGGCGGAGAGGGAAGCCCAGTCCATGGAGGAAATGGGGGAGGAACACCACCCTCTCATGGCGCCTAGGGGTGGGGATGAGCTGCCCCTCTTCGGGAAGCCAGTGCGCAATGTCGTTAGACAAGTATCCAGCCTTCCTCAGTTTTTTGATGTTTCCCTCCATGACGGAGGAGACCATCCACTTGCCTCCCGCTCCGGACATGACTGGAGAAGGTTGAGGTGGAGTGTGCGGACTTGGGCGCTGGAGCCCGAGTGCGTGGAAATGGATAGGCAAAGGAGGAAGAAGGCGTGGATGAAAAGGTGGATCCTTATCCCCTTATATGGGTAGACGCGACTATGCGTCCCCACCAGCCTGGTAAAACTCGCTTATCTCCCGAGCGCCATAATCAATGGCGCGGTTGGGTTACCCACGCCCGTATTGATGAGAATCCCGGAATAAGGGGACACGATCTCTGCTTTGATAAGACGTGCCAAGGAAACTGCCTCGCTAAGCGCACTGAGGTGGGACAGTAAAACGATTCGAATAAAGACTTGGCCGTGGTGTGATGTCACGCTACGGAATACGTCAGCGGATTAGATTTATGTAAATATTATTCTCTCTATGGCAATATGTGGAAATTTATTTTGCAGAGCCAGACACTACCTTTGTGTTCAAAATCTTCTATGAAGTACTTGGAGGAGGAACCCGCCTTGCAATGCCGAAGACAATCTGCGCGCCGGACTCGTCGTCATTGAAGCCTGGTTCAGGGGCTACTGAGGGAGTCCTGGATTAGGGGGTGTCCGGATAGCCGGACTATACCTTCGGCCGGACTCCTGGACTATGAAGATACAAGATTAAAGACTTCGTCCCGTGTCCGAAAGGGACTTTCCTTGGCGTGGAAGGCAAGCTTGGCGATACGGATATGTAGATCTCCTACCATTGTAACTGACTCTGTGTAACCCTAGCCCTCTCCGGTGTCTATATAAACCGGAGGGTTTTAGTCCGTAGGACGAACAACAATTGTACCATAGGCTAGCTTCTAGGGTTTAGCCTCCTTGATCTCGTGGTAGATCTACCCTTGTACTACCCATATCATCAATATTAATCAAGCATGACGTAGGGTTTTACCTCCATCAAGTGGGCCCGAACCTGGGTAAAACATTGTGTCCCCTGCCTCTTGTTACCATCCGGCCTAGACGCACAGTTCGGGACCCCCTACCCGAGATCCGCAGGTTTTGACACCGACAACCGGGGACACGGCTAACCATGATTAGTTTATACACTCTCCATAGGTTTGCACACTTTTCCCCACAAGACTCGATCTCCTCCGGGATTCTCACACCACATGGTGTTTGAGAAACGGATGACCGAGACATAGTCTTTCAGAAGCGCTAGCACCTTACGATCGGGTAGACCGTTACACCTACTTTCCCCTACATCTGCTAGTCTACCACTGTAAGAGTTCGCACGACTTAATCAACTATGCTAGAGCCCATAGTAGCTTGTGGCTGCACACGGAAGTTTCTAGCATGAATAATCTCATGATCCCTTTGAGCCTGGGTGGCGGCCCATAAAGAAAAACAGGTAATCGCTGGAATACCCAGGTGCATCAATCCACCCAGATGTGTCTTAAAGTTGCCACCTTAAATAAACCATTAATTAACAATATCACCTCTATCATGGATACACTCACCGAATCCACGTCTACTAGCATAGCATGGCATAAGCAAACGTAGAAGTAACTCCCAAGGGTTTGATAATAAAACAGGTAATAGGTACTACCTCATCTACTTTCCGAAAACCCACAATTTAATTAGATCCTAATCATGCAATGTTTGAGGATTGATTTAATGCAATAAAACTGGGTAGTAAGAGGTATGATCAAAGTGTTACTTGCCTTGCTGATGATCCGCGGAACCTAGAGATTCGAAGTAGCAAGCGGCACACTCCAGGTACTCTAACACAAACAAACCCACAAGCAAACAATAAGTACTCATCTAATGCACAGGTAAAACTCAAATAAGAGATCTAACCAGAAACTTCAACTTAAGAACTCCGGTTTGCAAAAAGAATCAAATCAAACGAAGCAACGAAAGTCAAACGGCGAAAGAAACAGGCTTCGTTTACTAATCTGGGTCTAAGTCAAATTTTACAGAAGCAAAAATTTGATTGAGTTGGTTAAACGGAAAGAGGGTTTCGAGACGAAACTCTAGGCACTTGAATCGCCTAATTCCGATAAACGAGCGAAAAGTTAAACTAAAACGAAAATCGGATCAGGAATCGTGACCAGAAATAATCGCGGAAAATCCGAGAAAAAGAAAAAATGATGAACAGGCTAACAAACGAACGTTCGCTATCTGTGGCTAAACGACGAAAACCGTTCGTTAAAACGAATGTACGGACGAACATCCGCTATTTAACCGAACCGAAAAGAAAACCGATCTAAAAAATCGGAACTAGGGTTACGAACTAAAACCGATTGGTTTTAAAAAACCGGCGGCTACCACGTGGAACGGGTCCGCGGCGGTGGCGCACTCCGGCGGCGAGTCGGTGGCGGGCGGGCGGCGGATCGGCAGGCGGCGGCAGCGGCAGC
>NC_057806.1:56062859-56093799 GCF_018294505.1 Triticum aestivum | reverse complement strand
CCAGCCGGGCGGTGTCCTAGCCGGATACGACCCGGTAAGGTCGGTTCGTTTTTTAAAATAGTTTCACACAGAAAAACTAATAAAAGAAATACTAAAAGGACTTCAAAAAAATCTCGAAATAAATTTTCCCCGACTTCTAAAATCAAGACGGACAAGATGAAAATTTATTTGGGTCCCAAATGCAATTTTGAAAAACGCGCATTTTTCCTAAATTCAAATAAAACAGCGAAAAACTTCAAAATAAAAATCTTATTTGATTTTTTTATTAAATCCTCAATATTCCTTTAATTTGGGAAAGTCATTTTATTCCCTCTCACTTATTTTTATAATTGGAATTATGGAAGATGAAATAATTAAATCAAATGATCCTATTTTCAAAATTTGAGAAAATCCCAAATATGAAAATAACGAAATCCCCAACTCTCTCCATGGGTCCTTGAGTTGCGTAGGATTTCTAGGATCAAACCAAAATTGCAAATAAAATATGATATGCAATGATGATCTATGTATAACATTCCAAATTGAAAATTTGGGATGTTACAAACCTACCCCCCTTAAGATGAATATTGCCCTCGAGATCCGGGTTGGCTAGAAAATAGGTGAGGGTGGTCCTTCAGCAAATCTTCCTCTCGTTCCCAGGTGGCTTCATCCTCGGTGTAGTGGCTCCACTGAACTTTACAAAACCTGATAAACTTGCTGCGGGTGACTCGACTGGCATATTCGAGAATCTTGACTGGTTTCTCCTCGTAGGTCAAATCACTATCCAACTGAATCGCTTCCAGCGGCACTGTATCTCTTAGTGGTGTACCAACCATCTCTGCGTGGCACTTTTTCAACTGGGAAATGTGGAACACATCGTGAACTCCTGACAATCCTTCGGGCAACTCCAACTTGTAAGCAACTTCTCCCATACGCTCCAAAACTTTGTAGGGTCACACAAAACATGGCGCTAATTTTCCCTTAACTCCAAAGCGCTTAACTCCTCGAAGCGGGGATACACGAAGATAAACTCTGTCTCCGACTTCGTAAACTGTCTTCTTGCGTTTAGAATCTCCATAGCTCTTCTGCCTGGACTAGGCTACCTTGAGCCTATCGCGAATCAACTTCACTTTCTGTTCAGACTCCTTAATCAAATCTGGTCCAAACAACTGGCGGTCTCCAACTTCATCCCACAACAATGGTGTTCTGCACCTTCTTCTGTACAAGGCTTCAAAAGGGGCCATCTTCAAACTAGATTGATAACTATTGTTGTAAGAGAACTCTGCATATGGCAAGTTGTCATCCCAACTAGATCCATAATCTAGCGCACAAGCTCTCAGCATATCCTCCAAAATCTGATTTAATCTCTCGATCTGTCCATCGGTCTGCGGATGAAAAGTTATACTGAACTCTAGCCTGGTACCCAAAGTTTCGTGCAACTGATTCCAGAACTTTGAGGTAAACTGGGTTCCTCTATCTGATACAATGCTCCTCGGAACTCCATGCAGACATACGATCCTGGTCATGTATATCTTTGCCAACTTAGCACTGGTGTAAGTGGTCTTTACTGGGATGAAATGAGCTACCTTCGTCAAGCGATCGACTACAGCCCATATTGAGTCATAGCCTGAGCGAGTCCTGGGTAATCCCGTGATAAAATCCATGCCTAGCTTATCCCACTTCCATTCGGGTATCGGCAATGGTTGTAGCAATCCTGCTGGCTTCTGATGCTCTACCTTTACTCTCTAACATACATCACAAACGGCTACATACTCTGCAATACCCTTCTTCATTCCGGTCCACCAAAAAGTGTCGTTCAAATCCAAATACATGTTGGTATTTCCTGGGTGAATCGAGTACGGCGAATCATGGGCCTCTTGCAAAATTAACTTCCTGATCTCCGGGTCATTGGGCACATAAACACGGTCCTCCAACCATAAGGTATCGTGTTCATCCTCACGAAATCCTTTAGCTTTTCCCTTGCTCATTTTCTCTTTAATAGAGGCAATCTCCTTGTCGGTCTTTTGAGCTTCTCTGATCTTATCCATCAGAGTAGACTAAATCTCCAATGCTGCTACATAGCCTCTCGGAACTATCTCCAAACATAGATCACGAAGATCCTCGGCTAACTCCTTCGGTAACTCTCTGGTCATTAGTGTGTTGACATGGCTCTTGTGGCTCAACACATCGGCTACTACGTTAGCCTTTTTGGGGGTGATAATGCAATCTCATGTCGTAATCCTTAATGAGCTCCAACCATCTTCTTTGCCTGAGATTCAACTCCTTCTGTGTGAAAATGTACTTCAAACTCTTGTGATCCGTGTACACCTCACAATGGTTTCCAATGAAAAATGTCTCCAAGTCTTCAATGCGTACACTACGGCTGCTAACTCCAAATCATGTGTAGCATAATTCAACTCATGGGGCTTAAGCTGTCGTGAAGCATATGAAACAACTCTTCCCTCCTGCATAAGCACTGCTCCAAGTCCTCGATGTGAAGCGTCGCAATACACCTCATAATCCTTGCGCTGATCTGGCAGAATCAACACTGGCGAGGTAACCAGACGTTTCTTCAACTCCTGGAAACTGGCCTCACATTCCTCAGTCCAATTGAACTTGGTATCCTTCTTCAACGACTCCGTCATAGGTTTTGCAATCTTCGAGAAATTTTAAATGAATCTACGGTAGTATCCTGCGAGTCCAAGAAAACTCCGGATCTCTCCAACTGTTGTTGGGGCTTCCCAATTTGTCACATTGACAACTTTGGTGGGATCTACTGCTATTCCTTCTCCGGATATAACATGTCCGAGGAATCCAACTTCCTTCAACCAAAACTCACATTTGCTGAACTTGGCGTATAACTGATGTTCCCTGAGCTTACCAAGTACCAAACACAAATTTTCTTTATGTTCTTCTTCATTCTTCGAGTAAACCAGTATATCATCAATGAACACTACGACGAACTTATCCAAAAACTCCATAAACACTTTGTTCATCATGTTCATAAAATAAGCAGGTGCGTTAGTCAGACCAAATGACATAACGGTATACTCATACAACCCATACCTTGTGGTAAAACCTATCTTAGGTATGTCCTGCTCTCGAATCTTCAACTGGTGGTATCCTGATCGCAAATCGATCTTGGAAAATACCTTAGCTCCTTGCAATTGGTCAAACAAATCATTGATCATCGGTAGTGGGTACTTATTCTTGATCGTCACTTCATTCAATCCTCGATAATCAACAACCATCCTTAACGATCCATCCTTCTTTTCCACTAGAAGTACTGGTGATCCCGAGGTGACGAAATTTGGCGAATATATCCCTTGTCCAGTAACTCCTTAATCTGCTTCTTAATCTCCTCCAAATCCTTTGTAGTCATTCTATACGGTCTCTTAGATATTGGTCCTGTGCCTGGCAAAAGCTCAATCAAAAACTCAATGTCTCTATCCGGTGGCATGCCGGGCAATTCTTCTGGAAATACATCCGGAAAATCCTTTACCACTGGTACTTCCTCCTGTACAACTCCTGATAGGGAATTTACTTGTGTCCTCTTCGGCTCATGCCGTGACACATACTTGATCCTTCTTCCTTCTGGGGTGGTAAGCAAAATCGACTTACTGGCGCAATCGATGTTTCCTCCATACATCGATAGCCAACCCATACCCAGAATTACATCCAAACCTTGCGATTCCAAAATGATTAAATCCGAGGGAAACAGATGCCTACCTATACTCAATGGCACTTGAAAACATCCTTTACTAGCCATATACTCCGCTCCTGGTGAGCTTACTAACATAGGTGTTCTAAGAACCTTGGTGGGCAGTTTATACTTATCCACGAACCCCCTTGATATGTATGAATGCGATGCACCAGTATCAAAAAGGACGATGGCAGTAAATGACTTAACCAAAAACTTACCTATTACTGCATCTGGCTGAGCTTCAACCTCCTCCACGTTAACGTGGTTCACCTGTCCCCTGTTGAAAGGGTTCGGCTTCTTCCCAGAGCTTCCATTGCCATTTCCATTCTGGGTTTCAGAACATTCATTGGCATAATGTCCGGTCTTCTGACACTTATAACAAGTGACTTGGCTCAGGTCTCTCTTGGCTGGAGTTGGTGGGTTGGTACGGTTCTGACCATTGCTTCCCCCATTCCCATTACCGTTCTTGGGGCCATTATGATTATGCGAACTTCCTCCTCCATGGGTATACTGAAAATGTCCTCCCGTTTTCAGGGTAAAACGTGGCTTCTGCTGAGCTCCTGAGTTGTACTTCTCTTGTCCATACTTCCTCTTGCGGTTCTATATCTGCTGCTGCTTCCCTTCAATCATAAGAGCGCGATCTACCAGTTCCTGGTAGTTGTTGAAACTTGCTACCATCAACTTCATGCTTAACTCATCATTCAGTCCTTCCAGAAACTTCTCCTGCTTAGCTGCATCCGTAGCAACGTCATTCGGGGCATAACATGCTAACTTACTAAAGTCATCCACGTATTGGCCAACTGTCCGCCCTCCTTGGCGCAAGTTGCAAAACTCACGCTTCTTCATGGCCATAGCTCCTTCTAAAACATGGGCAATACGGAAAGCCTGCAGAAATTGGTCCCATGTCACTGTGGCTATAGGGTAGGTGACAGTGTAATTCTCCCACCATGATGCTGCTGGTCTATCCAACTGGTGTGCGGCAAAACGCACCTTCTCAGCATCTGTGCATCCTGTAGTGGTTAACTCCCTTCCAATCTTGCGGAGCCAATCATCTGCTACTATAGGCTCGGTGCTACTGGAGAACACCGACGGATTCAGTCTAAGGAAACGGGTTAAGTGATCAACAAGTGGTGGTGGTGGGTTGTTGTTGTTGTTGTTGTTGTTGTTGTTGTTGTTCCCCTGATTCTGATTCTGGACTAGCAACTGCATCAACGCATTCTGCTGCTGGATCAACTGAGTGAGCTCCGGTGGGAAGGCAAATCCATTGTCACATCTTGGAGGCATCTGATGGGTTTAGAGGGGAGAGATTAGAATAGAATGAGGTCTAATGAGAAAGCACTAGCCATATGCACATGAGACAAACACAAACATTTCACTCAATCAATCAATCAAGTCATACAATCGGTCTATCTATCGCAAAAGTGCTTGGACTACTGTATTTACATGGTGGAATACTACTACTGGTGTGGTGGTCTACTAGAAATATTCCTCGTTGCAAACTCCATGATATCTGCTCCAACTTCGTATTCATAGTCATCATCGCTCAGGTCAGAGTCGGTGTTGTCGATGATGATGTAGTCTTCCGGGCAAATCTCCTTGGGTTCTTCGTCTTCTTCTACTGGTGTGGGGTCTCCCATGAATATTCCGATCTTCTTAATCAGGTCGTCATTCTTCTCCACTAGTACGCCGATTTCCTCCTCATAATCTTCACGTGTAGCCTTGAGTTCTTCCTCCAGTTTCGTGATTCTTGTCATCGCCTTCTTCAGATCTATCATGCCTACGCACATCTAGTTCTCCTGACGTCGAATGTGCTGGTTTAACTCCTGGATAAAAGCTGCGGTTGATCTATCCTTCTTGGTGCTGATCATCTCCCAGTGCTCATCTCAGTGCCCACAAATCTGGTAGATAGTATCCTTGAGATCATTGCGGTAAACTTATCCAATATGTCCCATGGTGATGTGGGCTGCCATGCTCTTTCCTAGACTCCAGGTTGGTGCATCAAAGGAAAACTCTATAGGCTCGGTGACTGGTGTGAACGTCCTTCCTGGAACTTGAACTTGAATCATCCAGCGCTCCTCCTTGGGTAAATTGGCGTTGTAGGTCCCAGTGAAGCTTGGTACTCCGATGTTCAGGTACTTAGTGACTTCCTTCAGGGGGCGTCCAAAGGGTGTATCTTCATCCAGTTGCGTGAACTTGTTCCTTGCATCCGCCATCCTAAAAGAGTAGAAAAGATGAGGAGTCAGAAATGAGAAGAGTGAGTAGTGATCTAGGGATTTAGCTTAGTGGTCGTGTCCTACAGTCAGCGTGTGCTCTGATACCATCTTGTAGCGACCAGACCTCAAACAGTCTGATCTCTGTGCTTCAGTGTCATCCCTGGATCAGTAATGCTGACACGCACAGTACTTGAAGGATTTATAACAGAGTAGCAATCACACACTTATTACAACGAGTGTCTCAAAAGAGAACTTATTACAAATAATATGGCTTAAGGCCATCTAATTACGATAACAGCGGAAGGCTTGGAATATAAGTGAGTCCATCAACTCCAACTGCATCACTGAGTATAGAACCACGACCTAGAGGCACCTTACCCGTCATCTGAAAAATCTGCAAAATGAACGTTGCAGCTCGAAAACGAGTCAGCACATGGAATATGCTGGCAATGTAACACATAGAGAGTAATGAACAGAAATAGGCTATACTACATGCATATATGGCTGGTGGAAAGCTCCATGATTAGAGTTTTGTGCAAAGCCAATTTTTCCCTACTGCAAAGGAATAAATTTTATTTAACTATCATGGTAGTTGTTAAACATTGAGAGCGTAGACACCCTCTCAATCCCAATTAAACATCATCATTAAAACCCAACAAAATTAATTAAAGTCACATGATGAGATTCACATGATAATCCAAGTACTAGATACTCAAGACGTCCATAACCGGGGACACGGCTAACCATGATTAGTTTATACACTCTGCAGAGGTTTGCGCACTTTTCCCCACAAGACTCGATCTCCTCCGCTGGGATTCTCGCACTACATGTTGTTTGAGAAACAGATGACCGAGACATAGTCTTTCAGAAGCGCTAGCACCTTACGATCGGGTAGACCGTTACACCTACTTTCCCCTACATCTGCTAGTCTACCACTTTAAGAGTTCGCACGACTTAATCAACTATGCTAGAGCCCATAGTAGCTTGTGGCTGCACACGGAAGTTTCTAGCATGAATAATCTCATGATCCCTTTGAGCCTGGGTGGCGGTCCATAAAGAAAAACAGGCAATCGCTGGAATACCCAGGTGCCTCAATCCACCCAGATGTGTATTAAAGTTGCCACCTTAAATAAACCATTAATTAACAATCTCACCTCTGTCATGGATACACTCACCCAATCCACGTCTACTAGCATAGCATGGCATAAGAAAACGTAGAAGTAACTCCCAAGGGTTTGATAATAAAACAGGTAATAGGTACTACCTCATCTACTTTCTGAAAACCCACAATTTAATTAGATCCTAATCATGCAATGTTTCAGGATTGATCTAATGCAATAAAACTGGGTAGTAAGAGGTATGATCAAAGTGTTACTTGCCTTGCTGATGATCCGCGAAACCTAGAGATCTGAAGTAGCAAGCGGCGCACTCCGGGTACTCTAACGCAAACAAACACACAAGCAAACAATAAGTACTCATCTAATGCACAGATAAAACTCAAATAAGAGATCTAACTAGAAAGTTCAACTTAAGAACTTCGGTTTGCAAAAAGAATCAAATCAAACGAAGCAACAAAAGTCAAACGGCGAAAGAAACAAGCTTTGTTTACTAATCTGGGTCTAAGTCAAATTTTACAGAAGCAAAAACTTGTTTGAGTTGGTTAAACGGAAAGAGGGTTTCGAGACGAAACTCTAGGCGCTTGAATCGCCTGATTCCGATAAACGAGCGAAAAGTTAAACTAAAACGAAAATCGGATCAGGAATCACGACCAGAAATAATCGCGGAAAATCCGAGAAAAAGAAAAAACGACGAACAGGCTAACGAACGAATGTTCGCTGTCTGCGGCTAAACGACGAAAACCATTCGTTAAAACAAACATACGGACGAACGTCCGCTATTTAACCGAACCGAAAAGAAAACTGATCTAAAAAAACGGAACTAGGGTTACGAACTAAAACCGATTGGTTTAAAAAAAACCGGCGGCTACCTCGTGGAACGGGTTGGCAGCGGCGACGCACTCCGGCGGCGAGTCGACGGCGGGCGGGTGGCAGATCGACGCGGGGCGGTGAAGCGGCGGCAGCGGCACGGCGAGGCGGCGACGCGGATCGAGGCGCGGCGGCGGGCTAGGGCTGACGGGGCGGTGGCTTGGGCTGGGGCTAGCTCGGGCCTCGGCCTAGCCTCTTAAAGGGGCCAGCCGGGCGGTGTCCTAGCCGGATATGGCCCATTTAGGTCGGTTCTTTTTTTTAAATAGTTTCACACAGAAAAACGAATAAAAGAAATACTAAACGGACTCCAAAATCCCGAAATAAATTTTCCCCGACTTCTAAAATCTAGCCGGACAAGGTGAACATTTATTTGGGGCCTAAATGCAATTTTGAAAAATGCCATTTTTCCTAAATTCAAATAAAATAGCGAAAAACTCCAAAATAAAATTCTTATTTGATTTGTTTATTAAATCCTCAATATTCCTTTAATTTGGGAAAGTCATTTTATTCCCTCTCACTTATTTTTATAATTGGAATTATTGAAGATAAAATAATTAAATCAAATGATCCTATTTTCAAAATTTGAGAAAACCCCAAATATGAAAATAACAAAATCCCCAACTCTCTCCATGGGTCCTTGAGTTGCGTAGGATTTCTAGGATCAAACCAAAATTGCAAATAAAATATGATATGCAATGATGTTCTATGTATAATATTCCAAATTGAAAATTTGGGATGTTACAGAAGGACAAACACGATTGGAAGAAGCCCATCGGAGACATGAACAAGACTCGAAGAGTTTGGAGACTTTGAAGATTTATTGACCTTTAGAAGACTAAACCACTGTTATATACCTACATTCAATGTTGGGGATATCGCTTATCGGGAACTTATCAGTCGACTCATGATAAGGGGTAAATCGGCCAGTTTATCGGCAAATCAGCTGATTTATCGTCATATCGGTTAATTTATCGGCCGATATATCTTATGGTCAGACACTGGTAAGCGATAAATCGGCTGATTTATCAGAATATCGGAAGATATCTTGAACAGTGCCTACATTAGATGAGACGATTGTGAGCTGTCATTTGTTTGATGTTTTTCCGACAGCCACAAAATAAAATATGTCTCTTCAAAATTATTGTTTGTATTGTGTGTATCCCCCTCTATCTCTCTTATCTTACCCCAAAACTCTTGGACCAATAGAGGATGAATGGAGATGAACTCACCTTTCTGGGACCGATAACTCAATTGGAGACGGACCGATGTATTTAGAACATGGAGGATCACATGAAGAATAACACTATAGCCGGGAAGGATATGGACCAGCATGCTCTTTAATGCTTTGAAAGAGGTGTTGCTACTTGGTGGAGGATGTACCAAACCATCAATGGATGGCAAGGAGTAACCACTTGGAAGGAATTTAAGTTGACTCTGCAAAGGTCTCGTCTTGTGTCCCAGAAATTGAAGCCTTATGGAAATGATATGAAGAAACCTTGTGCATGAAAGCTCTGTGGATAAATAGGACACAACCATAAAGAACACAAGGATGAATGCCCTCATTGTGAAGAAATTCACCCAGCTGAAGAATGCCCAACTAGGCAGATTGCTTGTTTCTTGTGTGAAGGGACTACCCACTACCCTGCTCAGTGTCACATTTACCCCATGGTACAAAGAACCGTACAACAGAAGAAAGAAGCAATGAAATGAGCCCTCATGGAAATTTTACAAGAACCTGTGATGAAGGAAGAGGTGTAGGACACACCCGAAGAAGACCCAATTAAACCCTACACCAAGTCGTGCTATTCTTGTGGAGAAGAAGGACACATCTCCCAGAATTGTCTGAATGGGGACCTAGTAGAATTCCCAGTAGAGGAAGTAGAGTATGACCCACAAGAAATAGAAGCCCTGATTGGAATGGAAAAGTCCAGGAAGAGAAATAGACTGAATTCCAAGAAGGACCTGAGTCATATCACCTGTTTTAGGTGCAAGGAGTCAGGGCACTACTTCAGCGGTTGCCCCAAAAAAGGAAGCCGAGGACCCAAGGAGGCTTTGAAATCACAAGGAAACCTCGAGACTTGTCAAAAGTAATATGTTTCAGTTGTAATGAAGTAGGGCACTTTGCCAGATATTGTCCCAATGAGAAGGAGGCTTGTGCTAAATAGTTGAGTTTGCAACAAAAGAAATATAGTAGTAGTAGCGGGAACAATTCTTTTATATTGAGGTGTTGAGTTGAGGCATGTAATGGAAATGCAGGAGATTGTAAGAATTTGAGGATCAATAAAGTTAGCATCGTTGGTACTGATTTGGATTTTATGAGTAGTTACTCTATGAAGAAGGATTTTGACCATTTTTGAGGATATGAGAAATATGGTCTATGGAAGATTTGTGCATTTTAAGGGTGGTAGTACCCTGTGAGGACACTTGACCTTTGGAAAGGATTATGATATTCCACTGAGTGGACTTTGGACAAAATATGTACGAGTTTTATCTCGATATGTGGGATATCCCAAGAATAATAAGGCATGAAGTATTATTGGACGTAAAGGAGGTATAATGTTGGTAATATGGAGCAATTTTAACTCCATGACGAGTCTGAGTAATCATGTCTTAGTTTGGTACCAATAGAAGGAAAGGGAGACAGTATAATTGGATGGAATTAAGAATGCTTGGAAGCTAGATGTTGGAATAACGAGCAGTTGCCCCGATGATGATTTCAAGGTTTACAAGTGATGAGATGGGCCATAACCCACAGGCCCCAGGACCTGGCAAGAAGCAAGCACACTCTTGCTGAAGGAAAAACCCTGGAGGAAGTTTACGACTTTATCAACATACGATCTTATAGGAGTAACGCAAAACCTGAGAGTTGTGAAGGAACGATAGATGTTTGTTTGGCATGCAGAATCCGTGGATTTATCCGAACTCAATTCGTCAAGAAGAGAAATTCTGCAATGCTTGTGAGGATGACCGAGTGTTAGACTGCAAGATTCACTAAACCATGTACAAGGTAATGATTTGGGTGCGGGATGGATTGATCACCATACCGACTTACTCTTATCATTCGCCTTGCTATATGGGATGGTAAATCTGAGTGACTTACCCATAGTAGAGCGACGACGATCAAAACCTTGTTTAAACCTTAGAATGGTATGACAATATTTTCCCCTTGTACAGGGCAGCTGTGCCAATCGTAGGTCATACGGTGAGGTTCAACCCAGACCCATTTCTTGCAGGAGAACCCGTAAATGGTTGACCACCATGAGATATCGATAGTTGTTTAGTATTGGCGCCAGACCTGTCAGCTAAGAAGACTCAGTCATAGAATAACCTTACCATGATGAAAGGACATAAGAATTGAGGTAAAGGTTATGCCACTACCGGAAGAGCAGCGTAGGAATTTTCCTGAGAATCTGAGGAGATCGACACTGCCAACAAAAGGATTGAGTATATGAGTTTTGATGGAACCGTAACGTTGCTTCTAGGGGTGGTAGCACCCCAGACCCCCTCCTACGACAATTGATGGATTTTGAGGAGACCCCAAACCCTAACCTATCTCTTGCTAGCCTCTCCGAATCTCGAGGACGAGATTCATTTTAAGGGTGGTAGGTTTGTAACATCCCAAAATTATAAATTTTGGAATGTTATATTAAATAAATAGTTTTGATAGATTGTTTGATTTGTGGTGTGGTTGCTTGAGTGCAATTGAGTGAAATTTGAAACTTTTGAAAGTTAAATGATAGGGAATAAAAGGACTTTCCCAAACTTCCACTTTGCATTTTGATCTCCATGAATTCAAAAGCTTTTCATCACAAAACCCTCGAGAGAAGATGACATGACTTCTTCCATTTAAATAAATGTAAGGGGTTTTGAGAAGATTTGAATTTTATTTGGACATATTTTTTTCCAATTCAGAAACTTTAAGCAACTCAATGATTTTCATGAGGGAAGATAAAATGACTTTTTCAAATCATATGAAATATGAGTTGGGAGTTTAAAAGAATCAAAGTGAAAGTCCCTTTTTGAAATTATTCTCATTTTGGAGTTATTTGGATTTTATTCAAATTATTTTTCTCCAAAAATAAAATATAGGGAAATTAGGGTAAAATGATTCCCTACATTAGAAAATTGGAGAGAAATAAATTTGAATTCATTTTGGTATTTTTAAAATGATTTTATGAGGTTTTATTGCAGTAGTAGCACTGCAGGATTTATTTGAATTTTTGTAGATTTTATTTGATGCTAGAGAAATGTTCATTTTATAGAAAATCTTTTTTTTGAAAATTTTGATATATTATATGCCTATATAATATATTTTTTCTTTTCTTTTTATTATTTTCATTTGTTTGTAAAAAAAATTCCACCGCCGCGCCGCCGTGAGCGCCCCGGACGCCGCCTCTCCGTTGCCCCTCCTCCAAGCTTCGTGCCGCCTCCTCCCGCATATAAAAGGCGAGGCACCCGACTCTCTCTTCCCCCCAAGCCGCCATCGCCACCGGATCTTGCCACCAGCGCACCCGCCGCTCCGCGCCGCCTCTCCCCGTGCGCCTCGCCGTCTTTCCCGGCGACCGGAGCCGCCTGCCGCTGCCCCGCTCCAACGCCGCCCGCGCCATCACCGGGAACCGCCGCCGCCGCTGAACCGCCGACCGAACCGGTATAAGCGCTGCTTTGACCGGGTTTATTTAGGGTTTTTCGGTTTTTCTTTTAAAACCGATTTTCTTATTTAATCTGGTTAGTTAGGAAACGTTTTCCACTTAGTAGTTTCAGTGAACGAATTCGCTGTTTAGTCCTAAACAATGAATGTTCGTATTTTAGTTTCTGTTCTCGTGGCCAGGGACCTAGGTGTAATTATTTTATTTAGCAGTTTAGCCCCTGATCTTCAAACCTTTGCAACTTTTACACCGTTGATCCAAATCCAACAAAACCAACGCCCACTTCTTCATCATGATCTCTTCTATCCAGTAAAACAACTTAAACATGTTCTTGAAAGTTCAAATTTTGGTTTCAAACAGATTTGAATTCAAACTTATTTTGTTCGTAACTTGAGTTTTATAACTCCGATTTAATTGATTCTTTTTGCGAGTCGAAGCTCTAGACCTAAACTTTCTGATAAGGCCAAATCCCCATAATTTTGGTACTGTTAGAAATTGTTTTATGTTGCAAGAGTTAATAGCCTATTTTTGATGTTTTCCGAGATCTTTTCTTCGATTCTTTCGCATGATTGCTTATGTGTGGTTACTATTGCTTGTTTATGATAGATTGACCGGAGTGTGACGAGTAGAACTATCAGGAGTTATGAGTGCGAATCATCTTCATTAACAGTACAATGCAAGTTCACATTTTGATCATATTTTTCCTACCCAGTTTTTATGCGTTAGTTTCACCCTCAAACATTGCATGAATAGGATTTGATAACATGGGTTTGGGAAGTAGTTGATGAGGTAGGACCCTACTGTCTTATATTCAAACCCCTGGGTGTTACTACATTATGCTTACTACTATGCTATGCTCGTAGACGTGGATTGGTTTGTGAGATTCATGAAAGATGTGAGAGTTATTTATATCTAAGGGTGAACTTAAGGTGGCTACTTTAATACGCATCTGGGTGGATTGGTTGGGGCACCCTGGAGCACCCAGTGATTTACCCGGGCACCTGGAGAACCCAGTGCTTGCCCAAGGGGATCCCGGAGTACCAGTGTGATCACCCTATGGAATGCCACCCAGGCTCAAAGGGATCATAAGATTATTCATGCTAGAAACTTCCGTGTGCAGCCACAAGCCATTATGGGCTCTGGCATAGTTGAGTATGTTGTGTGACCTCTTTTAGTGGTAGGCTAGCAGATGTAGGGGGAAAGTAGGTGGTACTGTCTACCCAGAGTAAAGAGTTAATGCTTCGGAAAGACTGTGTCTCGATCATCTGTTTCTGAAACATCATGTAGTGCGAGAAATTCAACGGAGGAGGTCGAGTCTTGTGGGGAAAAGTGCGCAAACCTTTGCAGAGTGTACAAACTAATCATGATTAGCCGTGTCCCCGGATATGGACATCTTGAGTATCTGGTACTTGAATTATTGGTTTGATCTCATCACTTTACTTAATGAATTTGTTGGGTTATTAATATTATTTTGGGATTGAGTTGGAGGAACCTTCTCAATAATGACATAAACTTGGTAGTTAAATAAAATTTATTCCTTTGTTGTAGGAAAAAATTAGCTTTATGCAAATGTTTACCATAGAGCCTCCACTAGCCAAATATGCATGTGGTGATAGTCATTATTTCAGCATTGCTCTATAGTGTGAAATTGCTAGTACATTCAATGTACTGACCTATATGGCTGAAACGTCTCATGTTGCAGGAATCTTACGATGAGTAAGTGATACATTAGGGTTACAACTTCTACACTCAACTTTGCCATTGGTGTTGATGGGAATCCACAACCTTGTTGTTACTTTCACTATTTGGATTGAGGTAATAGTATTTACGTTACTTTATACATGTGATTTACCTTTGTTATAAATCCTCGAGTACTGCGTGTGTCAGCATACCGATCCAGGGATGACACTTAAGCACAGAGACTCGACCGTTTGAGGTCGGGTCGCTACAATTCCACCCTTAAAAGTATAATTAGCAAGCATGGTGGAAATCTCAGCTTCTGTTATCTTTCTTTTATTTGTAACAATATCTTTCATATACTTAGCATCAGGAGACATTTTTAGCATATCAGTCAAACACATACGCAAAAGATAGGTCTAATCATTTCAGCAAAGCGCTCAAAATCCTTGTCATGCTTTTTCTTGGATGGCTTAAGAGGAAAGGACATGGGTTTCTGAACCCATGGTTCTCTTTCTTTACCATGTTTCCTAACAACAAAGTCTCTCTTATCATAACGTTGATTCTTTGATTGTGGGTTATCAAGATCAACAGAGGTTCAATCTCTACATCATTATCATTATTAGGTTGAGTATCAACATGAACATCATCATTAACATTATCACTTGGTTCTTGTTCATCACCAGATTGTGTCTCAGCATCAGAAATAGAATTGGGATTCTCAGGTGTATCTATAACAGGTTCACTAGAAGCATGCAAAGTCCTATCAGTTTTCTTTTTGTTTTTATTACTAGGACTAGGTGCATCAATATTAATTCTCTGAGAATCTTGCTGAATTCTCTTAGAATGTCCCTCGGGATACAAAGGTTCCTAGGTCATTTTACCGTCTCTAGTCATAACCCTAACAACATTATCATTATTCTTACTATTCAACTCATTGAGAAAATCATCTTGTGCCCTAAGTACTTGTTCTACATTAGTTTTGATCGTAGAAGCATGTTTACTAGTAAGCTTAAGATCATTAACAGTTCTGCTCATATAATCACCCAAGCAGTCAAGCATGTGAGCATTACATTTCAATTGTCTACTAATTAACATAAGCATTGAAGTTTTCTTGTTTAACAATAAAATTATCAAACTCATCCAAGCATTGACTAGCAAACTTATTATGAGGAATATCACCTTCATCAAATCTATAAAGAGAGTTTACCTCTACTACATGTGTCGGGTTATCAAGACCATGTATTTCTTCAATAGGTGGGAAATTCTTAACGTCTTCAGCTTTAATACCTTTTTCTTTCATAGATTTCTTTGCCTCTTGCATGTCTTCAGGACTAAGAAATATAATACCTCTTTTCTTCGGAGTTGGCTTAGGAGTTGGTTCAGGAAGTGTCCAATCATTATCACTACTCAATAAATTATTCAATAGCAATTCGGCTTGCTCAATAGTTCGTTCCCTGAAAACACAACCAACACAACTATCTAGGTGGTCCCTAGAAGCATCGATTAGTCCATTATAAAAGATACCAAGTATTTCATTTTCCTTGAGAGGATGATCAGGAAAAGCATTAAGTAATTGGAGAAGCCTCCCCCAAGCTTGTGGGAGACTTTCTTCTTCAATTTGCACAAAGTTAAATATTTCCCTTAAGGTAGCTTGTTTCTTATGAGCAGGGAAATGTTTTTCAGAGAAGTAATAAATCATATCCTAGGGACTACCCACACAACCAGGAGCGACATAATTAAAACATAACTTAACATCACCCTTCAATGAGAAAGGAAACAACTTAAGAATATAGTACTAGCAAATTTTTCCTCATGAACAAATAGGGTGGCTATATCATTCAATTTAGTAAGATGCGCCACAACAGTTTTAGATTCATAATCATCGGAACAATCAGATTCAACCAAAGTAATTAACTTAGGATTGACAGAGAATTCATAATTCTTATCGGTAACAAAGATAGGTGAAGTAGAAAACTTAGGATCATATTGCATTCTAGCATTCAAAGACTTTTCTTTCAGCTTACCTAACAATTTCTTAAGATCATCTCTATCACTGCAAGCAAAAAAGGTCTCTAGCAGCTTCTTCATCCATAATATAACCCTCAGATACAACAGTCAATTCATATCTAGGGGGAATCATAATTTTCAGTTTCAATAATATCATCAGTTTCAGTAATTTCATTCTCTCTGTACCCTAGCAAATTCTTCATCAAGAAATTCTCCTAGTGGCACATTATTATGAAGCAAAGAAGTAGTATCATCATAAGCATCATGCATAGCAGAAGTGGCATCATCAATAACCTGCGACATATCAAAATCAATAGCAGGTGTAGGTGTCACATGTTTACTCAAAACAGAAGGTGAATCAAGTGTAGAGCTAGATGGCAGTTCCTTACCTCCCCTCATAGTAGAGGGATAGATCTTGGTTCTAGTATCTTTCAAATTCCTCATAGTGATCAACAGATATAAATCCCAAGTGACTCAGAGAATAGAGCTATGCTCCCACGCAACGGCGCTAGAAAAAGGTCTTGATAACCCACAAGTACAGGGGATCGCAACAGTTTTCGAGGGTAGAGTATTCAACTAAAATTTATTGATTCGACACAAGGGGAGCCAAGAATATTCTCAAGTATTAGCAGCTGAGTTATCTATTCAACCTCACCTAAAAGACTTTATATGTAGCAAAGTAGTATGGAAGTAATGGTAACCGTGGCAAAAGTAATAGTAGCAGTTTTGTAACAATCGTAACAGTGGCAACGGAAAAGTAACTTAGCAAAGATCAATATGAAACGAATTCGCAGGCAATGGATCAATGATGGATAATTATGTCGGATGACATTCATCATGCATCAGTTATAACACAGGGTGACACAAAACTAGCCCCAATTCATCAATATAATGTAGGCATGTATTCCAAATGTAGTCATACATGCTTATGGAAAAGAACTTGCATGACATCTTTTGTCCTACCCTCCCGTGGCAGCGAGGTCCTAATGGAAACTAAAGGATATTAAGGCCTCCTTTTAATAGAGAACCAGACCAAAGCATTAGCATTTAGTGAATACATGAACTCCTCAAACTACGGTCATCATCGGGAAGTGTCCCGACTACTGTCACTCCGGGGTTGCCGGATCATAACACGTAGTAGGTGACTATAACTTGCAAGACAGGATCAAGAACACAAATATATTCATGAAAACATAATAGGTTCAGATCTGAAATCATGGCACTCAGGCCCTAGTGACAAGCATTAAGCATAACAAAGTCATAGCAACATCAATCTCAGAACATACTGGATACTAGGGATCAAACCCTAACAAAACTAACTCGATTACATGATAAATCTCATCCAACCCATCATGGTTTGATACGTCTCCAACGTATCTATAATTTTTTATTGTTCCATGCTATTATATTATCTGTTTTGGATGTTTAATGGGCTTTAATATGCACTTTTATATTATTTTTGGGACTAACCTATTAACTAGAGGCCCAGTGCCAGTTGTTGTTGTTTTTTCCTATTTCAGTGTTTCACAGAAAAGGAATATCGAATGGAATCCAAACGGAACGAAACCTTTGCGAGGATCTTTTTTGGAACAAATGCAATCCAGGAGACTTGGAGTGGAGGTCAAGGAAGCAACGAGGCGGCCACGAGGTAGGGAGGCGCGCCCAAGGTGGGTAGATGCGTCCCCACCCTTGTGGGCCCCTCGTAGCTCCACCGACCTACTTCTGTTGCCTATATATACTCTTATACCCTGAAAACATCCAGGGAGGCATGAAACCACTTTTCCAGCGCCACAACCTTCTGTACCCCGAGATCCCATCTTGGGGCCTTTTCCGGCGATCTGCTGAAGGGGGATTCGATCACAAAAAGCTTCTACATCAACACCATAACCTCTCCGATGATGTGTGAGTAGTTTACCACAGACCTTCGGGTCCATAGTTATTAGCTATATGGCTTCTTCTCTCTCTTTGATCTTCAATACAAAGTTCTCCTCGATGTTCTTGGATATCTATTCGATGTAATACTTTCTGCGGTGTGTTTGCCGAGATCCGATGAATTGTGGGTTTATAATCAAGATTATCTATGAACAATATTTGGTTCTTCTCTGAATTCTTATATGCATGATTTGATCTCTTTGCAAGTCTCTTTGAATCATCGGTTTAGTTTGGCATACTAGATTGATCTTTTTTGCAATGGGAGAAGTGCTTAGCTTTGGGTTCAATCTTGCGGTGTCCTTTCCTAGTGACAGTAGGGGCATCAAGGCACGTATTGTATTGTTGCCATCGAGGATAAAAAGATGGGGTTTATATCATATTGCTTGAGTTTATCCCTCTACATCATGTCATTTTGCCTAATGTGTTACTCTGTTCTTATGAACTTTATACTCTAGATGCATGCTGGATAGCGGTCGATGTGTGGAGTAATAGTAGTAGATGCAGAATCATTTCGGTCTACTTGACACGGACGTGATGCCTATGTTCATGATCATGCATAAATATTCTCTTAACTATGCGCTTTTCTTTGAATTGCTCGGCAACAATTTGTTCACCCATCGTAATATATGCTATCATGAGAGAAGCCACTAGTGAAACCTATGGCCCTCGGGTCTACTTTACATCATATAAGTTTCCGATCTATAATTCTAGTTTACTGTTTATTTTGTGATCTTTACTTTCCAGTCTATACAAAAATACCAAAAATATTTATCTTATTATCTTTATCAGATCTCACTTTTGCAAGTGGCCCGTGAAGGGATTGACAACCCCTTTATCGCGTTGGTTGCAAGGTTCTTGATTGTTTGTGCAGGTACTAGGTGACTTGCGTGTTATCTCCTACTGGATTGATACCTTGGTTCTCAAAAACCGAGGGAAATACTTACGCTACTTTTCTGCATCACCCTTTCCTCTTCAAGGAAAAACCAACGCATGCTCAAGAGGTAGCAAGAAGGATTTCTGGCGCCGTTGCCGGGGACATATACACTCAAGTCAAGACATACCAAGTACCCATCACAAACTCTTATCCCTCGCATTACATTATTTGCCATTCACCTCTCGTTTTCCTCTCGTTTTCCTCTCGTTTTCCTCCCCCCACTTCACCCTTGCCGTTTTATTCGCCATTTTCCGTTCGCCTCTTTTCGCTTGTCTCTTGTGTGTCCATGTGTTAGATCGTTTATTCGCCCTCATGGCTAGTTCTCCTATCATTGTTAACACTCCCGATAATGAAGTTCTTAATTTTAAACAAAGGGAGGGAGAAAACCTAAAAGATGCTTGGTATAGAATTTGCAATGCTCAAAATAGATCTATTAAAAAGCAATCTACTTCCATTTTTCTTTGCAATTTTTACGTAGGCATCACTCCTTGGTATAGATATGTTCTTGACACCATCACCGGAGGGAATTTCTTGAGAAGCCATACTTTTGATTCTTATAATGCTATGATAGATTTGTTAGGCCCACCACCTCTTTTGGTCAATGGAACTATTTTAACTTTGGAACATGTGATGTAAAGGCTTGATATTATTGAAACTAAAATTGCCACTATAGAGTTAATTGAAAATTTGGATAAAAAGGTCCACAACCAAATTACCCAATATGGATCTAAGGTAGGAGTTACTCTGAAAAATCTTAAGGCAAATGAACCCATAGTCAATGAAAAGATAGATCAAGATTCCACTAGGATTGATAAACTCGAAGAAATTATTACCAACTTGGGGTCCACTTTTTCTGCCATTAAAAACACCTCAAATCCTCCTTATACCAAAGTTGCCAAATTTATCTATGTTCCTAAAAATAAGGGTGAATCATCTAGTAAGAAGAATGAAGATCTCAAATCAATAAGTGTTCACCCCAACTTTTTAGATATCATTAAGGAACCTTTTGCTACAAATGAATTTCTTGATTTCCTACCTAGGAGTTTGATCATTTGCAAAAACAAAGAACCTCCTAAGGGTTATAAGTGTTCAATTGAGGAATTGCATACCAAAGATGACAATACCTAGATCTATTCTTGTTTTTATGCCTAGCTAGGGGCGTTAAACGATAGCGTTTGTTGGGAGGCAACCCAATTTTATTTTTGTTCCTTGCTTTTTGTTCCAGTTTAGTAATAAATAAATCATCTATCCTATGTTATGATTGTGTTTTTATGTTTTAGTTAGTGTTTGTTCCAAATAAAGCCTTTAGGATCTTCTTGGGCGATTGTTATTTGATCTTGCTGTAAAAAATAGAAAGTATGCGCTCACGAGAATAATTTTCATTTTTTACCAGAGAGCGATAAAATACCAACTCCGACTGCAGTAGATCAATATACAAATTATTTAGGATGTCCTAATTATTCAGAATTTTTGGAGTTACATATGTATTAGAAACTTCCAGATTGCTACAGACTGTTCTGTTTTTGACAGATTATGTTTTTTCGTGTGTTCTTTGCTTATTTTGATGAATCTATGGCTAGTATCGGGGGGTATGAACCATAGAGAAGTTGGAATACAGTAGGTTCAACACCAATATAAATAAATAATGAGTTCATTACAGTACCTTAAAGTGGTGGTTTGTTTTCTTATACTAACGGAGCTCATGAGATTTTTTGTTGAATTTTGTGTTGTGAAGTTTTCAAGTTTTTGGGTAAAGATTTGATGGATTTTGGAACAAGGAGTGGCAAGAGCCTAAGCTTGGGGATGCCCAAGGCACCCTAAGGTAAAATTCAATGACAACCCAAAGCCTAAGCTTGGGGATGCCCCGGAAGGCATCCCCTCTTTCGTCTTCGTCTATCGGTAACTTTACTTGAGGCTATATTTTTATTCACCACATGATATGTGTTTTGCTTGGAGCGTCTTGTATGATTTGAGTCTTTGCTTTTTAGTTTACCACAATCATCCTTGCTGTACACACCTTTTGGACAGATACACATGAATCGGAATTTATTAGAATACTCTATTTGCTTCACTTATATCTTTTGAGCTAGATAATTT
Organism: Triticum aestivum; assembly: GCF_018294505.1. Lineage (NCBI taxonomy): Eukaryota > Viridiplantae > Streptophyta > Magnoliopsida > Poales > Poaceae > Triticum > Triticum aestivum. The sequence goes on along the minus strand of NC_057806.1, from coordinate 56,072,623 downwards.
TGCTCTAGTGCTTCACTTATACCTTTTTAGAGCATGGTAGTGGTTTTATTTTATTGAAATTGTTGATCTCTCGTGCTTCACTTATATTATTTTGAGAGTCTTTTAGAACAGCATGGTAATTTGCTTTGGTTATAAAATTAGTCTTAATATGATAGGCATCCATGATGGGTATAATAAAAACTTTCATATAGAGTGCATTAAATACTATGAGAAGTTTGATACTTGATAGTTGTTTTGATATATAAAGATGGTAATATTAGAGTCATGCTAGTTGAGTAGTTGTGGAATTGATAAATACTTGTGTTGAAGTTTGCAAGTCCCGTAGCATGAACGTATGGTAAACGTTGTGTGACAAATTTGAAGCATGAGGTGTTCTTTGATTGCTCTCCTTATGAGTGGCGGTCGGGGACGAACGGTGGTCTTTTCCTACGAATCTATCCCCCTAGGAGCATGCTCATAGTGCTTGATTTTGATGACTTGTAGATTTTTGCAATAAGTATGTGAGTTCTTTATGACTAATGTTGAGTCCATGGATTATACGCACTCTCGCCCTTCCATCATTGCTAGCATCTTCGGTACCGTGCATTGCCCTTTCTCACGTCGAGAGTTGGTGCAAACTTCGCGGGTGCATCCAAACCCCGTGATATGATACACTCTATCACACATAAGCCTCCTTATATCTTCCTCAAAACAGCCACCATACACCTACCTATTATGGCATTTCCATAGCCATTCCGAGATATATTGCCATGCAACTTTCCATCGTTCCGTTCATTATGACACGCTCCATCATTGTCATATTTATTTGCATGATCATGAAGTTAACATCGTATTTGTGGCAAAGCCACCTTCAAATTCTTTCATACATGTCACTCTTCATTCATTGCACATCCCGGTACACCGCCGGAGGCATTCACATAGAGTCATATTTTGTTCTAAGTATCGAGTTGTAATTCTTGAGTTGTAAGTAAATAGAAGTGTGATGATTTTCATTATTAGAGCATTGTTCCATGTGAGGAAAGGATGATGGAGACTATGATTCACCCACAAGTCGGCATGAGATTCTGGACGAAAAAAAGAGGACATAAAAAAAGAGAAAATGCCCAACTAAAAAATGAAAGAAAAAGAGAGAAGGGGCAATGTTACTATCCTTTTTCCACACTTGTGCTTCAAAGTAGCACCATGATCTTCATGATAGAGAGTCTCTTATTTTGTCACTTTCATGTACTAGTGGGGATTTTTCATTATAGAACTTGGCTTGTATATTCCAATGATGGGCTTCCTCAAAATGCCCTAGGTCTTCATGAGCAAGCAAGTTGGATGCACACCCACTTAATTTCTTCTGTTGAGCTTTCCCATATTTATAGCTCTAGTGCATCCGTTGCATGGCAATCCCTACTCCTCGCATTGACATCAATTGAGGGGCATCTCCATAGCTCGTTGATTAGCCGCGTCAATGTGAGACTTTCTCCTTTTTTGTCTTCTCACAACCTCCATCATCATATTCTATTCCACCCATAGTGCTATGTCCATGGCTCGCGCTCATATATTGCGTGAAAGTTGAAAGAGTTTGAAAAGGCTAAGTATGAAACAATTTCTTGGCTTGTCATCGGGGTTGTGCATGATGGGAGCATTTTGTGTGACAAAAATGAAGCATGGCCAAACTATATGATTTTGTAGGGATAAGCTTTCTTTGGCTATGTTATTTTGATAAGACATAATTACTTGGTTAGCATGCTTGAAGTATTATTATTTCTATGTCAATATTAAACTTTTTTCTAGGATCTTTTGGATCTAAACATTCATGCTGCAATAAAGAGAATTCCATTGAAAATTATGTTAGGTAGCATTCCACATCAAAACTTCTATTTTTATCATTTGCCTACTCGTCGACGAGCAGGAATTAAGCTTGGGGATGCTGATACATCTCCAACATATCTATAATTTTTGATTGTTCCATGCTATTATATTATCTGTTTTGGATGTTTAATGGGCTTTAATATGCACTTTTATATTATTTTTGGGACAAACCTATTAACCGGAGGCCCGGTGCCAGTTGCTGTTTTTTTGCCTATTTCAGTGTTTCACAGAAAAGGAATATCAAACGGAATCCAAACGGAACGAAACCTTCGCGAGGATCTTTTTTTGGAACAAACGCAATCCATGAGACTTGGAGTGGAGGTCAAGGAAGCAACGAGGCGGCCACGAGGTAGGGAGGCGCGCCCAGGGGGTAGGCGTGCCCCCACCCTCTCGTGGGCCCCTCGTAGCTCCACCGACCTACTTCTTTTGCCTATATATACTCTTATACCCTGAAAACATCCAGGGGAGCCACAAAACCACTTTTCCACCACCGCAACCTTCTGTACACGTGAGATCCCATCTTGGGGCCTTTTCTGGCGATCTGCCGGAGGGGGATTCGATCACAGAAGGCTTCTACATCAACACCATAGCCTCTCCGATGATGTGTGAGTAGTTTACCGCAGACCTTCGGGTCCATAGTTATTAGCTAGATGGCTTCTTCTCTCTCTTTGATCTTCAATACAAAGTTCTCCTTGATGTTCTTGGAGATCTATTCGATGTAATACTTTTTACGGTGTGTTTGCCGATATATGATGAGTTGTGGGTTTATGATCAAGATTGTCTATGAACAATATTTGGTTCTTCTCTGAATTCTTATATGCATGATTTGATATCTTTGCAAGTCTCTTCGAATTATCGGTTTAGTTTGGCCTACTAGATTGATCTTTCTTGCAATGGGAGAAGTGCTTAGCTTTGGGTTCAATCTTGCGGTGTCCTTTCCCAGTGACAGCAGGGGCAGCAAGGCACATATTGTATTGTTGGCATCGAGGATAAAAAGATGGGGTTTATATCATATTTCTTGAGTTTATCCCTCTACATCATGTCATCTTTCCTAATGTGTTACTCTGTTCTTATGAACTTAATACTCTAGATGCATGATGGATAGCGGTCGATGTATTGAGTAATAGTAGTAGATGCAGAATCATTTCGGTCTACTTGACACAGACATGATGCCTATGTTCATGATTGTTCCTAGATATTCTCATAACTATGCGCTTTTCTATCAATTGCTCGGCAGTAATTTGTTCACCCACCGTAATATATGCTATCATGAGAGAAGCCACTAGTGAAACCTCATAACCCACAAGTATAGGGGATCGCAACAGTTTTCGATAAGTAAGAGTGTCGAACCCAACGAGGAGCTAAAGGCAGAACAAATATTCCCTCAAGTTCTATCGACCACCGATACAACTCTACGCACGCTTGACGTTCGCCTTACCTAGAACAAGTATGAAACAAGAAGTACTTTGTAGGAGTTGTTGGATAGGTTTGCAAGATAATAAAGATTACATAAATAAAAAGTAGGGGCTGTTTAGATAAAGAAACAATAAAGTAAATATAGCGAGTGTGGAAAAGTGGTGGTAGGAGTTGCGAAATTGTCCCTAAGCAATTGACTACTTTACTAGAGCCATAGCAAGTATTATGTGGGAGAGGCCACTGCTAGCATGCCATCCGTGACTTGGAATTCTATGCACTTATGATTAGAACTATTAGCAAGCATTCGCAACTACTAACATTCATTAAGGTAAAAGCCAACCATAGCATTAAGATATATTGGTCCCCCTTCAATCCCGTATGCATCAATTTCTATGCTAGGTTGAAGCTTCTGTCACTCTTGCCCTCCAATACATAGTCCTATCAACATAAAACTAACCCTATGGTGTGATCCACGCGCGCGCTCATATGATGGGCACCAAAGGACAGCAACATAACCACAAGTAAATTAAATCAATCATAGCAATTCATCAACCACCGATAGGACAACAAAAATCTACTCAGACATCATAGGATGGCAACACATCATTGGATGATAATATGAAGCATAAAGCACCATGTTCAAGTAGAGGGTACAGCGGGTTACGGGAGAGTGGACTGCTGTAGATAGAGGGGGGAAGGTGATGGAGATGTTGGTGAAGATGGCGGAGGTGTTGGAGTAGATCACGGTGATGATGATGATGGCCACAGCAGCATTCCGGCGCCTACAAAAGAGAAGGGGAGAGGGGCCCCCTTCGTCTTCTTCTTCCTTGACCTCGTCCCTAGATGGGAGAAGGGTTTCCCCTCTGGTCCTTGGCCTCCATGGCATGGTAGGGGCGAGAGCCCCTCCGAGATTGGATCTGTCTCTTTGTCTCTCTCTGTTTCTGCGTTCTGTTCTGCTGCCCTTTCACCGTTTCGTATATATATGGAGATCTGTAACTCCGATTGGACTGAAACCTTCGCCGTGATTTTTTTACCAAAAATTAGCTTTCTTGCGGCCGAAGAAGGGCATCAACCGCCTTACGGGTGGCCCACAAGGGTCAGGGGCGCGCCCAGGGGGGCAGGCACGCCCCTGCCTCATGGCCACCTTGGGCACCGTCTCGCGTGGATTTTTCTTTTGTAATTTTCCAAATATTCCAAAAATAAGCTCCGTCCGTTTTTATCCCGTTTGGATTCTGTTTGATATGGATCTGCGAAACATAAAACATGCAACAAACAGGAACTGGCACTGGGCACTGGATCAATATGTTAGTCCCAAAAAATAGTATAAAAAGTTGCCAAAAGTATATGAAAGTTGTATAATATTGGCGTGGAACAATCAAAAATTATAGATACGACGGAGACGTATCAAAACCTATGCCCCCCGGGTCTACTTTACATCATATAAGTTTCCGATCTATAATTCTAGTTTACTATTTATTTTGCAATCTTTAATTTCCAGTCTATACAAAAATACCAAAAATAGTTATCTTATTATCTTTATCAGATCTCACTTTTGCAAGTGGCCGTGAATGGATTGACAACCCCTTTATCGCGTTGGTTGCAAGGTTCTTGATTGTTTGTGCAGGTACTAGGTGACTTGCATGTTATCTCCTACTGGATTGATACCTTGGTTCTCAAAAACTGAGGGAAATACTTACGCTACTTTGCTGCATCACCCTTTCCTCTTCAAGGAAAAACCAACGCATGCTCAAGAGGTAGCAAGATGGCCCAACAAGCCTATAATGGAATTACTCGCGCACGGCGGTGAGCATCATGAAATTGGTGATGGAGGAAGGTTGGTTATGATGATGGCGACGATTTCCCCTCTTCGAAGCCCCGAACGGACTCCAGATCTAGCCTCCTGATGAAGAACAGGGGGTGACGGCGGCTCTGTATCATAAAACACGATGAATCCTTCTCTCTGATTTTTTCCTCCCTGATCGTGAATATATGGAGTTGGAGTTGAGGTCGGTGGAGGTCCAGGGGACCCACAAGGCAGGGGGCGTGCCCTCACCCTTGTGGATAGCCGGTGGGTCCCCCTCTATTGATTCTTTTGCCAATATTTTTTATTTAGTCAAAAGTATTCTCCGTGAAGTTTCAGGTCATTCCGAGAACATTTATTTCTACACAAAAATATCATCAAGCCAATTCTGCTGAAAACAACATCTGTCCGCGTTAGTTCCATTCAAATCATGCAAATTAGAGTCCAAAACAAGGGCAAAAGAGTTTGCAAAAGTAGATACGATGGAGACGTATCAACATTACACGAGGGAGGCTGGTAATTGGGATGCATAGTCCCATGATCAAATTGAAAAATAATGAAACAAACTCCCCCAGAAAGTTGATTGTATGGAGGGTACCTGAGGATTCGGCTAGCAATGGCTTGTGTTTGAAATTTGAATGGTCGAAGGGGAGTAAACTTTACCTTTGCGCTTGGGAACCACTTATAATGTGTTTAGCCTAGAAGATATTGAGAACTTTTGGTCATGACGTTGACAGGAAAGGCATGACTCTCAAAATATTCATCTCTGTTTTAAGCTTCGAGCTCTGGCACCTCTACAAATCCATGTTTCCCTCTGTGAAGGGACTATATTTTACTTGTTAGTTTTTACTTTCATGTAAGAGTCAATAGTATTCCTTCTCGCTTCAACCTCAGTTATTCTTTAGTTGGTGCTACTTTCTGAGGTTGCGTTGGCTTTTCCCTTGAAGAGGAAAGGGTGATGCAGCAAAGTAGAGATAAGTATTTCCCTCAGTTAAGAACCAAGGTATCAATCCAGTAGGAGGAACACACAAGTCACCAATGGTTGCACCTACATAAACAAAAAAAATACTTGCACCCAATGCGATAAAGGGGTTGTCAATCCCTTCACAGTTACTTGCAAGGATGAGATCTGATAGTGATAGATATAAAAGATGAGTAAAAGTGCAAAATAAGATAAGAGTAAATAAATTGCAGCAAGGTACTTTTGTGTTTTTGATTTTAAAGATTTGAAAACAATATGATAAAAATAGACCCGGGGCCATAGTTTTCACTAGAGGCTTCTCTCTTGAACGAAAGCATACAGTGGGTAAACAAATTCACTACAAAAAAACACTTCCGTGATGATACGTGTTTGTCACAGTAGGTCACTTTTTTGTCATGCATGTACATCCACGACGATTTTATGACAGAATCAAGATAGTCATACCTGTGCTGTCGTAGAAGCGTTCCATGACATTACCAAAATTATCATCACAGAAGTGTGCACTTCCATGACGATAAATCGCGCGTCACAGAAGTGCTTTCGTCAAGGGTGACCGACACGTGGCATCCACCGTAACGGAGTGCCGTTAAGCTATCGGGTCGGGTTTTGGATCCGATAACCCGTTAACAGCCCCGACCAATGGGGATTTTCCGTGTGTAAAATCATCATTGGCTGGAGGAAACACGTGTCGGCTCATTGTTGGGACAGATGTCATCCACTCATTGGACAAAAGGCGCCTATGATACGTCGAAACATGGCATGGCCCAACAGAGGCCCATTCCTGTGAAAAGGCCGGACCGTTTGACTTGGTCAAAAGGTGGCGGGCCGGCCCATGGAAAGCCTGTTAACGGCCTGTTCGCATATAGCCCATTTACAGCCTGCTAACCCAAGGCCCATTACGCCCTATCCGAATTAGGCCCAGTAGTGTTATCTGGGCCATCCAATATGATTCCAGCCCGTTTTCACTTCTGGCCCATGTATGGCCCATGACGTCTTTCGGCCCATATGAGGCCATATGTAACTCTTGGCCTATTAACGGCCTGTGGTGAAACTGGCCCGTAATGAACAGTGTATAACTTTACTCCCATTAACGGCCCTTGGTGAAACTGGCCCATAATGAACAGTGTATCACTTTATACCCATTAACGGCCCGTTATTCCGTTGGGCCGTTTCCAGCTCATGTTATCTTTCGGCCTTCTCAGAGCCCATTTATTCTTGGGCTCATTTCCAACATTCGTTTACTTACGGCCCGTTACTGTCATTTTCTGCTTGTGGGCCAAATTCAGCCCGTGGTTACAGTCGGCCCGTTTGTGGTCCGTTAATACGTTGGGCCATTTTCATAGCGTCATCAAATACGGCCTATTAACGATGGCCCGTTTACGGCCATAATGCGGCCTGTTATTGGCCCATGTTGGGCCAATCGATCATACGTCCCGTATAAGGCCCATTGATGATACGGCCCGTAGAAGGCCCATTTGTTTCTATGGCCCGTAGAAATCCCATTGTTTCTATGGCCCATAGAAGGCCTACTATTTCTACGGCCCATAGAAGGCTCACTGTTTCTACGGCCCGTAGGAGGCCCAGTGTGACTACAGTAAATATTAGCCCATGGTTATTGTGGCCTAGTTTTAAAAAATAGGTTATTGCAGCCACTAGCAAACCGTGGAAAAAGAACTGCACTAACTACAAGCAAACAAATAAACAAGACAACAAGGAAATAAATAAGTAAGAAACTTATGCTAGGCTATCACGGCTATTACACATATTACATCCACTGGGCATTAAAGTTCGCCACCAGTGCAAATATAGGGAACAAAGCAGCATATAAACGCCGCAGCAAAACAAGTCCAGAACTGAAACCACTTCAGAAGATTTCAAGAAACAATATCCTGGGTACCCATAATGCTGGCAAGATGCTTAGCAAGCTTATTAACTTTCTCTTGTTTGGCGCTTAAATCCTCCAGCGCTTGTTGTTACACAAGAAAGGACTGGTGTTTATCAGCCATAGTAACTTGCTGTTCGAGTTACTGGCCAGTACCGCTGGAAAAGCGCTTGTAGCTGGCCAATACCGTTGTCCTGTTCAAGAACCCCCTCCAATTCAAATGGCTGATAAACAAGAAAAGAAATTGAACGTACAGACATTGTATGATAGACAGATGTGGTAATTCACATATATGTTGTCTAACCAAACAGGACAGCATGACACAGTTTCACATATATGATGCCTAACTAAACAGGATAGCATGACACAGTTTCAGATATATGATGGATAACTTAACAGGATATGATGGCATAATTCAACATATGATGAGTACCTAAACAGGATGACATGACACAACTATATGATGTCTTTCTAAAATAGGTTGGATGAAATAATTCACATACATGTTGTCTAAGTATACAAGATGGCATGATATAATTGATTCATATACTAAGCAGCTGGCACTCGCATGTATGATCTCTAAACTAAGTAGATAGAATTCAATATTGTGCATATGATGTCTAAACTAAGCAATGCAAGACACCATATGCATCATATGAGAAATATAAACATTGCAACTTAGAGCATACACCTCGGGTGGGATATAGGACTAGTCATCTGTCTCTGAATCCTCCTCTGAGGAGCTCCCTGTAACCATCGAGATATATGCTTCAATAGGTACCATTGCCTGCTCTGAAGACCTTGTTTTCACTCCAGATTTTTTCCATAACCGGCTCAAATGGCTGATACACATGAAGAGTGGTTCAATATACACAGATTGTCGACAAATGGAATACGTAATGAAAAAAAGATGGCATGCGATAATTCACATATATGATGCCTGGATCCATGGAGGTGCATAATTCACATATATGATAACTGGCTGAAAAACATGGCATTGCATAATTCACATATCTGATATAGAAAGCAAACATGAGGCATTGACACAAAGCATGTCTAATCTAAGCAGATGGCATGGCAATGCAAGACACCATATGCATGATATGAGCAATATAACCCAGCCAAGTTAGAGCATGCACCTCGGGGGGGGGGGATACGACTAGTCATCTCTCTCTGAATCCTCCTCTGAGGAGCTATCTATAACCAGCAAGAAATCTGCATTGACAGGTAGCACTGACTGCTCAGAAGACCTTGTTTTCACTCCAGATTTTCCCACGACCGACTCAAATGGCTGATGCACAGGAAGAGTAGATGAATGTATAAACATTGTTGTCAAATAGAATACATTATGGAAAAAATATGGCACGATACAATTCACATATACGATGACTGGCTAAACAGGATGGCATTGCATGATTCATGTATATGATGCCTGGCTAAAGAAGATGGCATTGCATAATTCCCATATACTCCCTCCATTCCTAAATATTTTTCTTTTTAGAGATTTCAAATGGACTACCACATACAGATGTATATAGACACATTTTAGAGTGTAGATTCACTCATTTTGTTCCGTATGTAGTCACTTGTTGAAATCTCTAAAAAGACAAATATTTAGGAATGGTGGGAGTATGATATAGAAACCAAACAGGTGGCATTCACACAAAAGCAAATCTAAACTAAGATGATGACATATAAGATGTATAATGTAAGCAATGCAAGGCGCCATATGCATGATATGACCAACATCAGCATGCCAGGTTAGATCAAAGACCTCAGGTGGTAAACAGGCGTGGTCGGCTCCTTCTGAATCTCCATCTGAA